>NW_005841831.1:1093431-1104867 GCF_000455745.1 Alligator sinensis
GATCAGGGGACTTGGAGGGGCAGGTGGGGGTGTGAGGTCAGGCAGGGATCAGAGGGGACTGGGGGAGTGGGCAGAGTACCCGCATAGTCCCCTCCTCCTTCCTCCAGCCGCCTGACCCCTTACTTACCAGCACTGGAGCCCTGGTGCTGCAACACTCTACCTGGCAGGCTGTGCATTTCAGCACCAGGGCGAGGGGCCAACCATAGAGACACTCTGGCAGCCAGACCATCTCCATGGAAGACCCAGCCTCTGGTTGCCTCAGGGCATGGTCCAGGACTGTGCCCTGCCCTGCTTTTTTTAACTTCAGTTTTTTTAGGCCCCTGGATATCCAGGGGTCTAATTTTCACCCCACCCTGCAAACTTGCAGGGCGGGGAACATTTTTTCATTCCTGCACATGCCTCTTGCCCCATCTCAAAGGGGTTTGAGATGGGGCAAGAGGCATGTGCGTGCTTGTCAGGACGCACCCTATGGGTGCAGTGTTCATTTGATATATCTTTTAGGGCTGTTTGAAACAGCACCATTTTGTTTTGACTTCCGTTTTGCCATTTCAAAGGGACAGTGTTTCGTTTCACTGTTTTGAACCATTGTTCCATTTTGTTTTGTCGAAACTGTTTTGCTGTTTTGACACTGTTTTGACACATTTCAATGTTTCATCCATAGGCTATAATGGGGAATCATATAACTTTGTCATTTCTTGCCTGATTCAGATGAAAATTGCAGAAATGGTAGCCCCTCCTCGGGGCATGAAGTCTGCCAAGTTTCAAGGAGATAAGTGCAGGGGTTTCTGTGTAACTGCACCTCAACCTGTTCAAAGCAAAACTCTTATCACTTGTTGGCAGCAGCAGCCTGCTGTCATCCTGCGCGCAGATCTGGGGGCCTGCTCCCCACGCAAGGAGGATGCAACAATGCAACAGCCCTCCTGGGGGATGAGGGTCCCTGGATCTGTGTGCAGGATGACAGCAGGCTGCCACTGCCAGCTGGGGCCAGCATCAGCACTGGGTTCTTCCTGGGGCTCAGCACAGGCAAACTTGGATGCTGATGCTGGCCCCAGCTTGCAGCATCAGCCTGCTGTCATCCACATGCTTCACAGCCAGTGAGTGCAGAGCTCTTAAAAAAAAAATAGGTCCGCGCTCACCAACTCTGACAGTGGCAATTGGGGCCTCTGGGTGTTCGTGGCAGAGTCCTCTCCATGCAGTGTGCGGCAGCAGGGATTTCCCCCCCTCCCCCGCCTGGCACCTGTGTGGAAGCTGCACCATGGCACAGATGTAACGTGGCTCAGCAGGGCACCGCTCATGGTCCTGGAGCTGGAGCAGCTCCACACATCAGCTGGAGCTCCTGGTTTGATTCCCCAGCTATCTGACCATTCCCCTAGCTCTTACCAGGGGATGCGGCCCCCGAATCTGCGTGTGAGGTTTCAGCAGACTGCTGGTGCTGGCTAGGGAAACAGCTGAGAGCTGCCGCCATCCCCAGCTGGTAACAACAGCCTGCTGTCATCCTGCATCAGCCAGGGGCCTGCACCCCGCCCCTCTTGGGAACAGTTGGGGAAGCAATCAGAAAGCTGGGGGATGTCATGACCCAATGATTTTGTGTGCGCTTCGGCACTGCAGAATTATTTCCCGCCACATGGAGCTTTCTTTGCACGGTGCAATTCTCAGCTGCAGAGAGAATACCCTGGTGCAAAGGAGTTCCCGCCGCTCGCAAGCAAATTTGTACCCCATTATTGACTGTTTCTAAATTATTCCTACGTGGTGGCTAGCAATTGGCTTGCTAGCTGTATAAGAGGCTTGAGCAGTTTCCGCCCAAGTCGGAGATCTCCGAGAATCTCAGGAGGATCCTGAGAACCCCGATTCCGACAATTCCGGGAGAAATCCGAGAGAATTCCGGCAAGGAGTCCACGATTACCTTGTGGATTTCTACGTAAATCTCGGACTGAATGGTGGTTTGATCACCCATCAAGAGTCTCTCCCCGTCGCCGCACGATCCCTCGACGTACCCTACCCTGTGCGCTCATCAAGAGTCACCTTTCGGACTCTCATTTCGGTTGTTCCACGGAGCCTAGCAAACTCCGTGAGTGTGTATCCAGAGCTCTGTTCGTGTTTGTTTTGTGGAGCCTAGCAAACTCCACGTGTGTCTTTTTGTAACTGCAACTCAAGAAAGTTTTTGCTGCCTGCACTGAGACCATCTATGGTGTAAGTAAAACAATCTTTAATCAACCTCTACGTGTCAGTGCCTAATTCTAGTTCGCCGTGCCGACCTTTTCCCCAGCCCACGTGCCCGGGCTGCTGGCCACAGCCCCTCGGCCCCGACAGGGGAAAGATCAAGGAGCTGGGGAACTGAACCAGGAATTGGGGGTATGTTCAGGGACCTCAATGTTCCCCCAGCCCCTGCTGAAACCCTGTGCACAGATTGGGGACTCACACCCCCCCGAGAAGAGCTGGGGAAATGATCAGAGAGCTGGGGGATCAAAACAGGAGCTAGATGGCAATATCAGAGCAGTCCTTCTGCTTTTCTCCCTCCCTTTAGTTTCTGTTTAGCTGCAAACAAGCCCGGTTTCAAAACTCAAAACATTTTGAAACTCTCAAAATGGTTCAAGTGCTAACTTTCATTTTGAAACTGTTTTGAAGCCTTTTGTTTCATTTCTATTTCGCTGTTTCAAGCTTGAAATGCATCAAAACAGCTTCAGAATGAAACACCCATTGAAATTTCGCACAGCTCTAATATCTTTCAGTCAAAGATTTAAGTATTCCAGGAATAAAGGAAAATGTTGAAATTGCAAGATTTCCATAATAACCAGTTGCTTCAGCTTCACTGAAGAGAGCTGGGGGGCCCAAGCTAATTCTCCCTCAAGATGTACAGTGGAATTCAGTAGCTGACTCCTTTGAACTGGCCTGTTCTGATGACCATCTTTGAAGAAAATCACGACAAAATTGATTCTATCACAGCTAGAATAGCCAACATTGGAGTAAAGGGAAGTGTACAAGATACGCTGAAGACACTAAAACCTATTTCCATAGCCTTCGACAAACTACAGAAAGATTGCTGCTGTACCATGGATGCTCTTCAAGTTTGGAAAAAACTTCAAAAATATTAAAACAATAAATACCCAACAACAAAGTTAAACTGCAAGAAGTAAAGAAGCAGATGGATCAAGCACTTACTCCAACTCACTTTCTTGCCAATATTCTTAGCACAAAAGTACCAGGAGAGATGCCTAACTGCCAAAGGGGAAAATGCTATTATGACATCCATCAATCATGACAGCCATGATACATTTCAGAGCTAAAGGTCAACCATTCAAGTAATACATGTTTTCTGAGGATGTTTTAAAGGAAGTCATACCACTGAATTGGTGAAAGGCACTGCAAGGTATCTGGAATCAGAGTTTGTTGAAATGCTAAATCAGCTTTTACCAGTACCACTTCTGTACTTTTCTCCTACAAACCACTTTTCTCCTACAGGCTTAGATCCAGAATTTAGTCCTGGTTCGGGATGGGGAGACACCGAGCCAGCCCTTAAAATGTCAGCTCATCAACACAAGTTAATGTGATTAATGTGTGTCAACCATGTGGCCCCGGAAACTGACAAAGCAGCAAGGGGGAGTTCCCACTTTTATACAGAAAATCATAGGGGTTAGAGCAGGGGTGGGCAAAATGCAGCCCGCAGGCTGGGTGCAGTTCGCCAGGCTACTCTATCCAGACCGTGGGGCCCCTAAAAAATGTAGAAAATTAATATTTATCTGCCCCTGGCTGCCTGTCATGTGGCCCTCGATGGCTTGCCAAAACTCAGTAAGCGGCCTTTCGCCTAAAATAATTGCCAGCCCCTGGGTTAGGGTCACAAGCCAGCAGGCCAAAAGGAGAGAAGAGGCAAAAGGTAAAGAAACATCAACACTGTGGTAACATACACTCAGCACCTTCATTTCCCCTCCCACACCTTCAGACATGTTCCCAAACAAGCCTTTAGTCCCTTGAGAACTCAAACAGCAGCCTGTAGCTGCTCCCAAGTCTGAGTCCAGCTCCTTCAGTCCACAGTCCCAGTTGACTGAGCCAGTGAGATCTCGACTCCTCTGTGTGGGGCTGATCAGGTTCCATGTGCATGCTGCTCTTTTCCCTTGTTCCAGCCTCAAGCTTTCTCTTCCTTTTTCCTTTGCCCCCCCAGTGTTGGGGAGTTGTAGTCCATAATAACAGCTCAGCCCTGAAGACTACCCCCCGGTTTCTCATGCTGTTACACACATTGCATTTACATAACAGATAAGCAATGTATTCAGTGGGGAAATAGTCATGACAAAGTCAGGAGAAGCGGAACTGTGTAGAAGTTTATGTCTAAAATGAAACTGGCAAGTCCTTCACTGCCCTCTGGTTTTATTCAAATGCAAATATTTTTGGTATTTTCAGCAGAAAGTAGATTTTCAGTCATGAAAGAAACAGCTATGAAGACTAATTGGATATTGCCTTCACTGCCTGGCAGAGCAAGTGTGTGGGGCTGGGATCCCTTGGGAGATAGTCTTTGTCTCTACTATAGGATTCTTTGGTACCATCTGGGCTTTCTATAACTTTGCATCTTTCATCTGGCACCAGTGATGGAACCTCACTACTATTGGTTTGTCTTGGTGCTATTTCTTCTACACTTTCACATATATGAAGTTTACATTTCCTGGTCTTCAAAATGTAACCCTTGGTACACAGTGCTAACCACTGCCATGTCCAATTGTTCGGGACCTGGGGTGACAGGTAGTTCTATGCACTGCTCAGCTCACCTAGGAGTGGCCAGAGGCTCCCTGAGAGGAGAATCTCCCTTTACAATGGACAGACCTTGCAGGCTCATAAATAACTATTTACAGAATTTAATTATATACAGGAGATAATTGCTATATGCGAACAAACAGTAAATAATATCAAAAGTTTCAAATTCTCTATTTACAATGTACAAGAATGAGCTTATACAAGAATAACAGTTGATAACTATTTACACTTAAAGGATGCTCAAATCAACTAATACAAAGATAATAACTTAAGCACTATGTTACATACTTATTGTATTAATCCCCTATTTAATTATATATGACTAATAGCCAGATGCTATGACTATTTCCCAATGGATGAAGGGTGCAGCAGTCCCCCTCTCCTCTCATCACACGTTTGCGGGTTCCAGTGGCCTCGGGCTATCCCACACAGGTTCAGGTGTCTCACAGTCTGCAGAGGCTGTTTCCACTCCAGACTCCTGCAAAACTCAAATTCTTCTCTACGCACCTCCATGCACTCTTCTCTGCCTGGGCACGGCTTCTCCAAGCCCACAGAGCTATTTACACAGTTGAACACATAGCAGGAGTGCAAGCTGCCACTGGCAGACTAGGCAGTACCTCTGGGCTCACTTTCCCTTTAGCTACTTGGGCACACCAAGGCTTCCCCTCAGGTCATGCCTTCCTGGGTGTCAACCCAGACAGGAGTCTTAGGGACTTTCTCTGGCTGGCGTCTCTTTCTGCCAAGCTGTCCCAGTCCCGCCACAGTCCTTTCCACAGCCACTTACACAGTGCGGGGTTATCACACTCTTACCAACCCCCAAGTCTCCAAGCCCAGCAGGGAATCACTGTCCCACTCTCTAGGGTCTTCCCAAGGCTGTGTCCCTACCCTAAGGAGTTTGTTCAGCTCATTCATGAACTTCACTTGCATGATCTAGGGGTCTTCTCTTTCTTGCTTGCCCCTTTAGGCACTCCTCTGACCTGCCCATGAGGGGTCCAGCAGGCAACCGTGGGGTGGGACCACACTGCAGGCTCTTCTCAGACCTTCTCACACTGCACATGCCTCTCTCTGCACCCCGGAGGTGGGAGAAACTGCGGTTTTAAGGGGAGCTACCCAGCCAATCCCTGGGCTGGAATTTTCCTGGGCTCCTGAACTGCTTTTTGAATCTTGCATCCCCTTGCTGGAGATCATACTAAACTACAAATATGGTGTCCCTATTGGGACAATCTCCCTCAAGCGTTCAGGCAGAGCCCGATGTAGGACACTCAGAAGATAAGTGCCCCTTTAACTGCCTGTTACAAAAATATAAGGGTAGGTTAGAGGGATTCTAACACATGCAGACTCTGCAATAAACTATTTATGGGACAGATCCCTCTATGAACTTCAAGGGATTGAACTCAAATTAGTGGGTTCCATACAGGAGGTCACTGAATGATGTTCTATGGCCTGTGTTACAAAGAAAGTCAAGCAGGAAATCTGACTGTCATCATATCAATAGCCTTAAAAAATTATGACTCTGTGAAAGGGCTTTGATATAGGGGGAAATGCAGAACCATGGTCATTGTAAGATCAGTCTAAATTAATATAACTTAGATTTTCTTCCAGCTTCTTCAAAGCAGTCACAGGGAGTAAGGTTTTAAACTCACACTGAAATTCAGTGGATGTATAACACCTATAGGTCCCTAGAAAATACTAGAAGAGTACTTTGTGTCTCAAAGCTTATTTAACATCTCTCCCAACAGTACACTTGGTTACTGTAACAAGAACCCCTGGGCCCCAAGGCCCATCCTGCATTAACTTCAGTTGCCACCAGGGTACCACCCTGCCTTTGCTTGCCACACCAGAGACCAAGCAGTGCAGCTCCACACCCAGGGTGGTCACAGAGCATCTGAAGCAGCACCGGCTCCTGCCATGCTGGACATTACAGTTCAATCAGCCATCACTGTGACAACAGCTGTTTTTGCATCCCTCCCGCCCCCAACAAAGGCAGTACCTGGGACTACTGCCCCAGTCACCCTTCCTCAGTTGTGCTACTGTGCTATGCCTTGATGTTAACTAATATGAATTTAGGAAGCAGCCCTCAGACACTAGAGTGAGACCTTAGATGCTTCACTCTGCCCTGCTAACTATCAGACCACTTCTGTCTGACCCAGTCTTCAATCAAAACACCTTTAATCAAGGCATCTCTTCCTCCAATTGACTTCTGTTGGCCCACCTTAGTCCACAGGACCTCAGCCTGTCCCCACTCAATACAATAGACCCTTTGCCAAGTGTCTTTAGTTGTCCCTTAGAACTCAGAATCCTACATCAATGCAACCTTTCCCCAGGCATCTTTAGTGGCCTTCCTGCTCTCCAAGGCTAGAGACAGACATTCAAAAAGTCTGAGCCTGAATTGATTCAATGCTTGCAAGTTAATCTAACCTTCCTAGGTTGAACCGGTTTGCAGGTGCACAGACATTCCCTCTGGACTGAGGAAATGGAGGCACATGCTTGCAGTGGCTTAGGCTAGAAGGCAGGGAGTGCTAGAGCAACCCTCCCTCCCCTTCCAGGCTGCTGAGCTGAGGTGGGGTGGGGTGGTGTGGCCAGGCCAGGGGTTTAAACCTCCACCCTGTCCCAAGCTTTTCCCCACTCACTGATCAAGGGGTGGGAGTGTTGCCAGCCCCCAGCTAGCATTCTGAAGCAAAGAGGAGAGGGAAGGGTTGTGGACTGCATGCATCTGTTGATGTTACGGAGCTTTTCAATCTCCCTCTCCCTGCTTCTTCTTACTGTCTGAAAACCTAACAGGCAAGGGAGCCATCAGGGAGCTGATAACAGCATTTAGCAGCCCATGAAGAAAACAAAAGCCTCTCTCACTAGTTCAAGCTCTTAAACTGCTTTTTCCAAGGAAAGAACGGAGGGACATTACCATCTAACCTGTTGATTAGCTCCAAAAAGCCCTAAGCAGACACTGTCCTGTCTGCCTTTGTCCTGTTTCAGTGAAATTGGAGGCACACACGCACCTCTCAGCATTAGCTAGCATACCACATGCCTAGGGTCTGTGGGGCTGTGGTCCGTGTAGTAGGACATGGGAGGGAGGAAGGAATGGAGGGGGATGGGCATCCCTACTTGAGCAGTGAGTGGTGAAGCAGGGTGGGGCCGGGGGAAGCCAGACAGACCCTGTTGTGCCTGTCGTCTCACCAGAGTTCCAGCTAGGGAGCAGAGGGGCAGGGCCAGCTCAGCTCTCTGAAGCAGACAACCCAGCTCAGCCCAAGGCTGCAAATCAACTGGGATGCTGGGGGACTCAGTTTACCTTAAACCAGGAAGGGGTCTGGGACAGATATTGCATAAACCAGTTTGAGCCAAATCAGTTAAGTGTGATACTACATTCAACCAGGTTTATCTCAAACTGGCTTCAGCCATTTTCAAACTAGTTTATGTGCATAGAATATCTGTTCTGTTACAGGTTTAAGCCAGTTTCTGATCACTTAAACCGGTTTGTGTAATGTCTGTCCCTAGCCCAAAAACTCACCCCTGTGCCTCACAGATAGAAGAAACACAAACAAAACCAATACACAAATTGTGGTTGCCTTTCCTAAGGTTCTTGTTTCTTCTATATCTCTGGCTACCTCAAATCCCCAGCTTCAACCTTTCTGAATTACCATGTCTCGCTCCCCAATAAACTCCTTTCTCTTTTGTTATCTGGGCCAGATTTGCAGACTCCATGAGGAGTACCTTTCCTCACTGTGGCCTCGGCTAGACTGACTCTTTAGCCCAGCAGCTAGGCTCATATAGCTTTTAGCTCTACCCTTTCCAGTCACCAGACATTTTTCATCTCACAACAGGGCACAGGGGTTCTTCATTACCTGATGCAATGGCTTGCAGACTGCAGCCCTATAGTGTTGCTACCTGCAGCACTTTATCTAGCTGCGTGCACCCTCTTCAGTAAAATGGATTAAGCCCCCCTGTTACAATTCTGTCAAAACTATCTCCACAAAAGCCTTGCTTATAGCCTAAATAAGTACAGTTGACACCCAATATTAATTGGAACCCAGTGAGAGACAGCTGGCATTCAAAGCTATGACCTATACTGAGAAGCCTGTTTCTAGCCAAGTCACTGCTGCACTAAGACACTCTGCAGCATTTGTCCCTGTGAGAAGGGCCTACTGGAGTGAGCTACCAGCACAAATACAGCTTGACCCCTTCTGCCTGTGTTTTTGTATGAACTCCTTTATGTGGAAGTATGTGTGCTTCTATTCGTTGGTGTGCCTTTGTGAGTGTTCATCTGTCCGGCTGTCCATACACCCAGCTGGCTTTTGTAAAAGAAGAAAATTTATCTTTGTGTTCACTCCTAGTAGATTTTAACTCTTTGCAACCAGCTGGGATTCTCTGGCAAAAGCCACCACTGTGCAGGGTGTGGGGAGGGTGCCAACTCCTGTGGTAGAGGATTAGAGATGAACACTGCTCTCTGCACCCCAATGGAGACACCAAGCCTGGGGTCCTCCCTGATGCTACCCTCATCCCATATTCCCTGACTCCTGAAACACAAGGAAATCTTTTTGAAATGGAAACAGTTTACATAAAGTCCAGATAGAAACACACAGAGAAGTGCCTTGGCAATTTTCACTCCCTTTCCTTTGGCTTTGCTGAGTCCCTGGGAGTGTTCGGGGCAACAGAAACCCAGTGCCTGACTTATTAGACAAAAGACACACCTCATTTTCATCCTCAACAGCTCCACTCTGTCCCTATTCACTCCTAAACCAGTTCAAAATCTTTGTACTTAAAATCCTGCCCTGTTGTAACCACGGTAGGCTCCTTCCGTTCTGCAGTGCTCTCTGCTTCACTAGCCAGTTTCAACATTGCTGGGCCAAGACCCTTTTCTTCTGCAACTCCTGGTCTCTGGAATGAGCTACCCCTTACCCTCATCAAATGCCCTCATCATTTTTTTTCACATCCATTATTTCTCTTCCTCTGGTTTCATTTAAATGCATAAACTTGTTGTGAGACTACTACTAGGTAATGAACAAGCTCAGCTTCATAAATAAATGGTTCTCACCAGGGGGCCCATGAGATCCTTTTAAGCTTTCTGCAGGGTTCACAAAATAGACCCAGAGATTTCATGTAGAAATCCATCTGATCTGTTGTGGCCCGAGTTCTTTGTAACAGAAAAATTGCTCTATTACTACAGGTACTTGATTCCAAGACACATTTCCCTCCCCTCATCCCCCAAACATGGAAAAAACAAAAACTCATTTTAGAAAATACATGGAGCCAGAAGCAGCAGCAGAAATCCACTTGGCAGGGCATGTGGCAACAAGGGGCAAAGTGCAGAGGCACCTGGTAGCACAGCATGGAGTGGCAAAGGACCCAGTGCAGAAGCACCAGAAAGTGCAGTGGCTAGCAGCATTGCAGATGCACCTAGAAACATTGCAACTGCCAGCACAGGATCCTGCATGGAGGCACAAGGTAGTGCTGTAGCAAGGGACCGAGTATGGAGGGACAAGTCAGCAAAGGACCTGGTATGGCAAGCAACCGAGTGTGGAGATGTGAGGTGTAATGGTGCCATATCAGAACCCTGGACCCAGCTGGTCCCAATCAAAAGATCAGGACAATTCATCCCCTGAGCAAGCGTGACCTGCAGCAAGCTTCAAACAGTGCCCTGGTCCCAGCTGGCTGAGTGAAACCATAATGGCAGGCACTACCTTTGAAGCCATAAGCAAGAAGCCCCACCTGCTCCAGCCTTTAAAAGAGACTCACAGAAGCCTTATCTGGGCAAAGGTGAAAGTTGTTGTCCCTGACTCTTTTTGTGTTTCCTTGCTGGTTCTCTGTCTCTGACTCCAGCTTCCTATCCTGGTAGGACTCTCAGCACCCCCTCATCTGTTCTTGATTCTGATCTGACTCTGGCTTCAGTTTCTGATCCTAATTAACCCTTAGCTTACCCTTTCTCCAACTCCAGCTTTTGACCACTGTGTGTTGCCTAACCACTAGGCAATAACATCCATGCCCTAGTCCCTAACAAAGGGCTACAAGGGACCAGTGCAGGGGCACTCATCAGTGCTATATCAAGGGAGCTGGCATGGAGGCATCTGGCAGTGTGGCACACAACAGCAAGGGATCTGGTACAGAGGCACCCAGTACATAACAGTGAGGCACCTTACAATGAGGCAGGTGATGGTGGTGTTGCACAAATTGCTAGTTTCGTGCCCCTGGAGGCCTTTCCCAAACACCTCAAGGAGGGAGTCACACTCAGGCTGAGTCCATTACAAGTTTATTGATTGCACAATCGGTCGACAGAGGGGTTGAGTATCCCAAAGCAGTGCCGACCCCCAGTCTTTGTCTGAGGGTCTTTTATAGCTTACCTAAACAAAGAGCTGTAGCGTGTCTTATAACTATTGGCAGTTTCACAATTTTACTGTTACGTCTAGGTTTCCACAGGATGTCAGGGCCTTTTAAGTTAGACTCAACTTATTATGGGATAGATGAAGGCGCATGCATGTTGGGGAAGCTGTGGTAAACTCAATGTCCTTTAGTAACCCCTTATCTTTGTGTAATTCTAGGTCATTGAACAGGTGCGATTGTGAAACTCTATGTGTAAAGCTGTCCTTAACCTACATGCAGAAGCTGTTAGCAAGCCATGTTGAATACAGAAGCATATTGCAAAAATAAAACATCATGTCTAATTTTAAGCCTTATGTCTAAAATCTAATGTATTTGTACTACAAT
>NW_005841831.1:1108461-1109402 GCF_000455745.1 Alligator sinensis
TAGTATCCCACAGGCTTCCAAGTTGGGCCTACTGGTTGAGTTAAGACCCCTGATGCCACCCCCTTATTCTCATGCACATACAGTCTATAGGGCTTGCGTCCATTTGGGATCATCAAAGCGGGTGGTTGTAAAAGGGCAGTTTTCAGTAACTCAAACGCATGCTGATTTTCCTTAGTCCATTTCCAATTGGCAATGCCTTCCTTAGTGAGAGACTCATATAGGGGTCTGGCTTTTCCCCCATAGTCAGGAATCCATAGTCTACAAAACCCGGTTAGGCCCAAAAAGGCTCGTAGTTCTTTGGGGTTTTTGGGTGCAGGCATATCCTGTATCGCTTGGATTCGATCCTTACTCAAGGCTCGAATCCCCTTCTCAATCTCGTATCCCAAAA
Organism: Alligator sinensis; assembly: GCF_000455745.1. Taxonomy (NCBI): domain Eukaryota; kingdom Metazoa; phylum Chordata; order Crocodylia; family Alligatoridae; genus Alligator; species Alligator sinensis. The sequence continues at coordinate 1,108,850 of NW_005841831.1, forward strand.
ATGTAACCTTTGGTTGGCAAATTTGAGCTTTTTCTCTTGACACCTTATATCCCTTTTTTCCCAGGGTATTTAGCAAGGATTTGGTCGCTCTCTTTCCTGTCTGTATATCAGGACTTGCTATTAGTAAATCATCAACATATTGTGATAATGCCACCCCAGAGTGTCTCTCTTTCCATTGTTCCAAGTCTTTTTGCAAGGCTGTTCCAAAGATATGGGGGGACAAGACAAACCCTTGGGGCAACACTGTCCATAACAACTGAGTCTTATGATATGTGTCCGGGTCTTCCCATTCAAAGGCAAACAATCTCTGACTCTCCTCATGCAGCGGGATAGAGAAGAAAGCATCTTTTAAGTCCAACACAGAAAATATGCTGGCTTCAGCCGGGACTTGTGTTAGAATGGTGTGAGGATTCGGTACCATTGGATGATCCACTAAGACCTTTTTGTTTATTGCCCTCAGGTCTTGTACTAATCTGAAGGAGATGCCATCGGCTTTGGGCACACCCAGGATCGGGGTGTTAAAAGGGGATGATCCCTCTATCAACCACCCGTA
>NW_005841831.1:1111993-1112198 GCF_000455745.1 Alligator sinensis
GTCACGAGGTTCCAGCTGAGCCCCCTTGCGTTTGATGCTACCTTGTTAGGCAGAGTCGGGGCAGCTAGGCTCAGCCTTAGTCTCACACCTGGTCAGCGGCTCATATTTCCCATTAACAGAGTCCCCGGGGCTGATGCTCAGACCGACATGCTGAACGCTAATACCGATGTCCAGACTTCCAAAGTTCAGACCGACATGCTGAACA
>NW_005841831.1:1112348-1117501 GCF_000455745.1 Alligator sinensis
CCCGGGGACGTGGCCAGACTTCAAAGTGTTCTGGCGGCCGCTTCCACGATCCCCTTCGCTGGTCTCGTTGCCTGACCCGCGGAGTGGATCCAGAGGGCTCTCCTGGCTGGCTCGCCAAATTGTTGCACAAATTGCTAGTTTCGTGCCCCTGGAGGCCTTTCCCAAACACCTCAAGGAGGGAGTCACACTCAGGCTGAGTCCATTACAAGTTTATTGATTGTGCAATCGGTCGACAGAGGGGTTGAGTATCCCAAAGCAGTGCCAACCCCCAGTCTTTGTCTGAGGGTCTTTTATAGCTTACCTAAACAAAGAGCTGTAGCGTGTCTTATAACTATTGGCAGTTTCACAATTTTACCGTTACGTCTAGGTTTCCACAGGATGTCAGGGCCTTTTAAGTTAGACTCAACTTATTATGGGATAGATGAAGGCGCATGCGTGTTGGGGAAGCTGTGGTAAACTCAATGTCCTTTAGTAACCCCTTATCTTTGTGTAATTCTAGGTCATTGAACAGGTGCGATTGTGAAACTCTATGTGTAAAGCTGTCCTTAACCTATATGCAGAAGCTGTTAGCAAGCCATGTTGAATACAGAAGCATATTGCAAAAATAAAACATCATGTCTAATTTCAAGCCTTATGTCTAAAATCTAATGTATTTGTACTACAGTGGTGAGGAAGAAGGAAATAGGTGGCCAGAGCAGATGTATGCTGTGGGGTGGGGGTGCAGCAGCTAGGCACATGGCAGCAAGGCATGTGGTAGTGGGAGCAGGCAGGAAAGCATGTGGCAGTGAGGCACATGGCAGCGGGGACTACAGGGCTTGGTCACAACTGACTGGCCAAATTTTTGAAATGTAGGAATCTACAGTAACTTCTGAAGTTGATAAATGAGTCTTAGATATATGTTCAAGAAAAGAGAAACAAGGGAGTGTCAATCACCCAAAAAGTGCTTTGAGTCAAGGCATTAGAAATGGTGAAGGAATTGAACATTTTGCAGCAAAAATTCAAGGTTCAAGGCAAGTAGTGGGTGGCATATCCAAATAATGAGACCTAGTGGCTTAGCCCTAAGATGAAGAATGTCACTTGTACAAAAATTGCCACTGGACTGTAGCAAAAAACTTGTTGAATTACAGGGGTTACACAGGAGTTGTGATTACAAGTTGGACCAGATAAGTAATGGTGGCAACTCCAGTCTATGTTGACATGCTGAGTAACATCATTGTCAATAGGAAAGGCAAAAAATCCATAATTCTGAGAAATACAGAAAATAGAAAGTTGCAATTTACAGTGTTGTTAGCAATATTGATGGATGTGAGAAAATTGCCACCTTATGTGATATTTTTAAATGGAAAACTCTGCTAAAAGAAAAGTTACCCCCAGGAATAATAGTTAGGTGCCAGGAACAAAGATGTATGTCAGGTGAACTGATGAATGACTGCTTAGACATTGTATGTATTGTAGAGGGTATGTCAACCCCAAATGTGAAAGCAAACATTTGGTGAATGAATTGTGATCTTGTAGTCATACCTGGTAGTTTCAACTTCAGGTATTGGCTGTTGTAATAACTAAACCCTTGAAGGACCATTTACAGTGTCAGGAATTAGAATGGCTTTTGGCAGGGAAACATGTACTTCTATGTGGTGGGAAGATTAAGGAGTCATCAGTGGATTGCCAGTGGATTTGGATTTATTAGGGAAGGATATCTTCTGAGTCTATTATTCAAGGCTTTATGAAAAGATGTATATCCTATGCCAGGGATGGAACTAAAGATGATGTTTTGTGAGAAGATGAGGGAGAAGGTGAAAGAAGTGAAGAGAGTGAGAGTGATCAGTCTTAAATTGTAGGTTCTAAGAAAGGAGCAGGATTTACTAGGATTTTCTGGGCAGAACCAAATTTAAAATTTTCCATGTGTGGAATCTAATTTTTGGAAGGCCATCTTAAATTTAAATTCTTCTTGGATTTGAGTATATGCAGCATTTTCTGTAGTAAAAAAAACAAGTGAAAACTAAGAGGGTTTCTCCAAGGGGTGTCTTGAATCTGAAAAGGTTGAGAACCCCTGCCATAAACTCAAGAAACATATTGGAAAAAAAATTGTGACGTTCATTAGTGATGGGTGAACTCAGTGATCAAAATAGACTTTAAATATTCTGTTTGTCATGAAAAAAGATTAAAGACAAGGAATTTTTTTGTTTGTTTTTAGCACTTTTTCCATGGAATTTTGTCAAAAACAGCAATACTCTGGAAGATATAAATTCATTTCTTTACAATAAGCCAGGAAGCAAAATTCCTGTATGGCCAATCAGCCACAAAACATACTTTTCAAGACATACTAAAAACATTTACTAAAAGGGATTTTTTTTCTCAAGTTTTTTACTTAAAAAGCCAGTTTTGGACAAAAAGGTTTGATGAACAATTTTCAACTAAACAGATCAGTGAAAGTTTAAATGTTCCATAATTTTAATTTACTCTGACAAATTAGAACTTTGTGAAACCATCCCTCTTTCTCCCCAGTAATAATCTAAGAACTCATTAAGGATCCAATTTTCATGAAGATTCAATATAAAAATGTTTTTCTCCTAAATCTGTCCCATTCTATGGAGAAACCATGAACCAGCTGTGAATGTAGTATGATCTCCTGCTTATTAACAAGGTAGTTTGGAGATGGGGCAGTTGTTGAAATGCTTAAGTGCCAAATAAAGACTGGTACATTCTACTCAGGGTCCTGCTGTCACTCATATTACTGTGATGGGTATTTTTGTTCACTTCAAGTGGCTGTCCCACGTGGAAGGTTGATAAGCTTCATACAGGTGTCAGGTAGGAAAATGAGTTCTCTAATTTACACACAGCAGATAGTAACATTTGAGCTGGTCATTTTGAAAATTGGCTTTGTTTCAAATTGGCACAAAAATACACAGAGAGATATATCGCACAACTTAAAAAAATGATTGGATTAAAGAAACATTTAATTTTGATAACAGCAATATTTTATGATATATTTTTATTTTACTACAAATTATAGCTCCAGGAAAAAAGATATTTTGAAATGAAAGACTGAAAAAAAAATTACATTAAACAAAATGTTTATTTATTAACATACTTCATTTCATAACTTTACCAAAATTATCCTTTTTCTACAGATATTTTGAGTTGTTTTTAAATTTCACCTCTACTTTCTGCTCCAAAACCACTTAGGTTCAGTTCCTACTAACAATGCTTTGTTGGCAGACTGTTGATATTTTTTTTAATGTTATTTTATCAGAAAAGGTGGACTTTGCAAAATGTAACTGTTTGTAGACATGGACCATTTCAACAAAAATCTCATCTGGACGTTGTCTCAGGTCCAGGTAGAATTTCTGGCTACAATTAGGAGAATGGGGTTTGAGTGCTTCGTCTACCTGATTAGGGCTTCTAATGGCTCTATCTCCCACTCACGAGGCATTTTTAGACAACACGCCGTTTCCTGTTTCGGCTGCTGCAACTTCATTTGTGTTTGCACAATCGGGATTTCCTGCCACTTTAAAAAGCACTCTTTTTGGTGCTTTTAGCTAACCCCGCTCAGAGAGGTTTTATTTCCTAGTGCCTGGCTTAGCACGCCTAATTGTGTTGTGCGCACACTGAGCTTCTCAAAGCATTTCAGAGACCTGTAATTGGTTTCCTTTGCCAACAGGTGGTGCTGTGCTTTTTCTTTAGTCAGTAGGTGGTGCTGTGTGTTAATTTTATGCTATCCTTAACCCCTTTCTCCCACTGCTCAGCTGACCAGGTGCGGGTTTGAGTGAGGTGCACCTTACAAAATACTTTCAAACTGCAATTCTTGTATTATTTTAAATATGCACACGTAGGAAAATGGCTGAGCAAGAGCAACCCCACAGTGGTGTGCAACAAGTGGTAGTTTATTACCCCTTGGTAATTATTTTCCCACCACCTGTAATGTATGTGCTCCCCGTTTACCCCCCACCCACACCCCCTGCAGGGTTCATAGATGCCCAGCATCAACAGAATGGTAAATTTGCAAAGTTTTGAGTTTGCTACCCCTACCCTAAGACTTCCTTGAACATTTCTCTTTTCAAACTTTCCTATTTCAAACATTCCCATTCCAGAACCACGGAGAACAGTCCAGGTGGACGCTGCCTGTCACACACGCCATTTAACATATCCACCAGCCCGCCTGTTTCGTGTCTTCTTTCTTCCCCCTCTCTCTGAACAATGCAGCAAGCCCTCTGACCAATGAAGGAGAGAAAAAAAGAAGAACAAAGTGTACAGATAGTGTTTAGATTTTGTATAGATATTTTATATAGATATAGAGAGATATTTTGTATAGATGGAGATAGCTTTAATATTTAATACTATTTATATATAATTTTCCTTACTTTAATTATTATCTATTATTTAAGTACTTTTACTTAGTTTGTCTTTTTATTTTATTTTGATAAAAAAAGTACTGCTTTTCTGTTAATAAAAGTTTTGTAATTTTTTTGTCTATATATGTGTGTGTCATGTTTTATTTCATAGGCAGAATGGCATGGCTAATCGGGCCTGTGTGGGGTGGGTTGGCAGACCTGATCACTGTGTCCTCCTCAGCCGGTGTGGGGATGCTTTGCTTCAGCGGGGCCATTTATGGAGCCATGGCATTACTGGAAAGAGTTGCAGGGTGGGCTGTTATTGGAAGTCGAATGCTTGTTTCCCCACCCCCCCTGCAATCCTTGTGAGCCGGTGGGTGAAGCCAGCATCCTCCACACCCCCCACTGCCTCCCCCCAGCCACAGTGGCAAGCAGGCAAGAAGGCATGCATGGACCCTTACTTAACATGAGATTGAGGGCAATTAGCAACTCTTTCTTGTATTATAATGCATGGTCCCGGGGGAGGGGGGTGTCCCCCCAGAACCTGGAGCATCTTCAAACAGTATTTTTTCTGCCCATCCATCCCTCCCTCCCTCCCACCCCTTGCTTCCGCACCACAGCTGACTGCAGGGAGTCAGGTAATGAAGGTACCATATTTTCACGTATATATCCCGTGGGGTATATGCGATTTTACCAAAAAAAATGTATGTGTGCAGGCTATACGGGGGTGAGGGCTATCCACGGACTTTTTTTTCCATGGGGGCCAGGGCCGGGGCCATAGCTGGCTTTTCAGCCTCCCCGCTGGGCCTGGGCAGGCCGGGC
>NW_005841831.1:1117511-1140193 GCF_000455745.1 Alligator sinensis
CGGGGGCCGGGGCAAGCTGTGCCACCGCCGCTGCAGAAGCCGGGGCCGGGGCCAGGGCCAGGGCCGGTTCAGGCCGAGCTGTGCCGCCTCCCCATGTATACAGGGCCTCGCCCTCCATCTCCTTCTGTCACGGGGGCACCGCCGCCACAGTCGCCGCCTGCCGGGGCATGTAGTAGACACCCAGTGGCGCCTCCAGGGCCCAGCGGGGAGGAGCCGCTTGGCTTGGAGTCCTTGCCCGGGGGTGCGGGGAATACAAGGGGGTGCGGGGAATACATGGGTGCAGGGTATGCATGGATTATTTTTTGAAAATGCAATTTTCCACGGGTTATACATGGGTGCGGGTTATACCCGTGTGCAGGGTATATGCGTGAAAATACGGTAATGGCGGAGCAAGCTATTATGCGATGTTCAGTTGTTTTGGTCCTACCACCACTGGTGGTAGTATATGTACTGCCTCCCACAATGCTCGTCTTCTATCCAGCACTGGTGCCCCCCCACCCACTGAGGCCAGCACGATGTTCAGCATGGAGCATAGTGGCATCTCCAGAATGCTAAGTTTGCAACAGAGTGTGGTAGCCCTTAACCCTTCAATATTTCAAGCCTTCCTATTTCTTATAATTCCCATTCCCATTCCAGTACCTGCTTCCCCACCCGCTGCACCCACCACCATGGTGTTCAGCACTGCCCAGCACAGTGGCATCAGCAGAATGGTAAGTTTCCAACTTTCTGAAGTTTGGTACCTACCTACCCCTTAACCCTTCAATATTTCAACCCTTCCTATTTCTTATAATTTACATTCCCATTCCAGAACCACAATGATTAGTCAAGGTGGACACTGCCTGCCACAGTGTTCCCCTAGACTATGAAGTGTCCCTGGTGCTACATAGGTAATTAATGTCCCAATGACCTCGGGGAGGTGGTTCTGCCGGAGGGCGGGCAGGCAGGCAGTGATTCAACTTTTGTTGGTTCAAACCCCCGTTCTTCTTTTTTCTTCCCCTCCCTGCAGCACACTGTGGACATCACAGATAGAAAATTTTCAATATTGATACTATCAAGAAGCCACCTTTTTTGTTAGAGTTATAAAGTTCACACATTTGAAATTATGTCAGTTTTATGTATGTATGTATGAAAGAAAGAAAAAACATAGGCAGATTGTGTTTCAGGAGTGGGTGGGGTCAGTCAGTTGGGAGAAGTGCTGGCTGTGCCTGCCCTTCTCAGCCTATGGATCCTCTGCATGTATGAAAAATAGTTTCACAAAAGACAGGAGGTCACATGAATCATTCGCTGTTAACAGTTGTTTATAAGGTGGGGCATTTATGGAGTCATGGCATTACTGGAAAGATGGGAGGTCCTCCAATGCTTTCTTTACCCACAATCCCAAATCCAGGCTCACCTTGTTGTAAGCAATAGTCATCCCATCATCCTTCAACCCCTCTGCCCATCCACCCCAGAACTGGATAGACAAGAAGAAAAAGCAGCAGGCGGCAATACTTAGCCAGACATCCATGCAGGGAGCTTGAATGAGGGCAACTCTTCTGTTTAATGGGTGGCTTTTGTTTTTCCCCATCACCCACCTCCAAAACACCCTCCCCAATCAATCAATCAAAACACCATCCCCTCCCCAATCAATCAATCAATCAATCAAGCAGAAGCAAGTACAAATCAGCATTTTTTCTTTCTGCTCTTTATTTTTTCACAATAAATTGAAACGCTATCTATTGGGAAATCACAATACAGCTGAAACAGTATAGACATTTTTGTTTGATTAATATTGATCAATATTGGTCAGTATTACTACTATCAAGCATGTAGTAGAGTAGGTGTGTGTGTGTGAAGCAGGGTCATATTTTAGCCCCAGCCCTGCGGCAACAAGCAGGGAGGGAGAGGCCACAGCCCAGGGTGCAACAGGGGGATGCCTGGGCCAAAGCCTGTTCTGAGTGTGCATGCATGGCTTGTGTGGGGTGAGACACCACTTACACTTTATGGGAACATGATAACATGATTTTTTGTTGTAATGAACACAATACTGTAAGTGTTCGGTTACTTGGTATTCATTCCCTTCACCCCACCGTCACCCTAAACTGGCCCTGGCTCCCTGAACCAGAGTGGTGGCCACTTGGCCCTGGTGGCAATGTTACGGCCCTCCCCTGACTCAAGTGCATTTCAAAGAGGAGGCTAAGCTGTACTGGCTACCTCCTGGACAAAGGCAAGCTGAGGGAAACTACTTTTGCCTTTCTGTACCTGCTTTTTTAAGTTTAAATTCGGCTGGGACCTACTTTGATGCTTGGATTTCACCATTTTGTCCAGGACATCATGTATCAAGTCATACGACCTCTGGGACTCTGTGGTCATGTCTACCAACTTCTGCACGTTTTCTCATATGTCCTTCAAGATGGCATCACCTGAATGCATGGACATGCAGAGTTCATCCTGCCAGGCCTCCTCACATGACAGTCTAGCTCATGCAGTCTCCACCAAAGCCCCCATCAAGGTTTCTCGTGAGCATCGCTGCTTCCGGCGCATATCCCTGCAGTGCTCTGCTGTAGTGCGAGCTGGGGTCCGTGGTTGGGGGCATGTCCCTGGCCACCATCGGGCATGGTAGCTGTTAAACAAATGAAAAAAGTCTTCCTTTTTCTTCCCCCAAGAGGAGGAAACTACACACTACCAACCTCCCCTCCCCGCCCACCCACCCTGAAATGGAGAAAATGCATGCAGGCACGGAAAGAGAACCCACCATTCATACTGCCCAAAACAATGGCATACACCCTGCATCCACCACCCCTGAAAGAGCATGGCAACCCACCATGAGCCACACATGAATGTAACCCACCCACTCCAGCCCCCAAAGCACAACCGGCATGAACCAGAGCAGTTCTGGCAGTGGCAAGAGACACATTACAAGATAGTTACAAGTCACCAGTCATGCATCTTCATGTTTCTCAGGAGCACAAAATGATGATTGAGTTCTGTGAAGAGAAACCACATCAACCACATCGGTTTCTCCCCATTCCTCCTCCTCCTCCAACTGATCTGTGCTACTCCACAGAGTTGAGGGGGATACTGTCACTGGGATCAAGTGTAGGGTGACTTGCTGTTGTTGTCAGCAGTGCCTGTCCCCTAGGAGCACGGAGCAGTCTTTGTAGTTCTCCGACATGCTCATGGTACAACTCTCAGAAGGAGCTGCCTCTGTCAGCATGCTCTCCTCCTCCTCAACCCCGGTCCTGGAAGTCACCAAACCTGGAGTGTCACCAGCATCCTTGGAGATGACGGACAGCTGGTGGTAGAAAGGAGCAATTGTGCTCCCTGCCCCAAAGCGAGAGTTTGCATTTTTGACATGGTAAAACACAAATCTCTGGACCTTGATCTTGCACCGGACCTGGATCCAGTCATGATTGTGCCCTCGAGCCTGCATTGCTTTTGCAATGGTGACATAAACAGACTTATTCCTTCTATTTTCCAGCCTGTCTATGATGCTTTGCTCTGACCAAATGTCGATTAAGTCCTGCAGTTCTTCCCGGGTCCAGTTGGGTCCACACTTGTTGATGGTATTAGCTTCCTGCTCCATGACTACCATACTGCTGGCCTTCATTTTCTGAGACATGGGGAAGCAGCTCACGGTCAACAGCAAGTGATTCACAAAAGGTCCCTGGTGAAATTTGGGGGTCTGCTTTATAAAAATGATGCCAAAATTCAAATGATTGTGAAACCATCACCTGGCTGAAAGGTGAAGAAGCACATCTTTACCAACAAAAAACTTGTTGATGGGCTTGAGCATATCGTATAGAAGGCCATTGGGGGAGGTCTTTCACAAACAGAAAAGGATTTGCCTCCATGATACTGCAAGCCATGGTGGACCACTGGGGCTGGTTCACAAACATTTTTACTTGGTGGGCAGAAAGTCTCCTCTCCCTGGCCTCGTGGAGAAAGGACACTATGCACCAGGACCCCATAAGGCAGTGATTGGCTTCCAGGTACTCAGTTACATAAGATACAAAGATGCAAAGCATCAGGAATATTCAAGGCCCACCTCAATCTCAAAGATTCAGTGAACAAGAAGTACCTACAAGCTAAACTGACAAGAGACAGCCTAATTGAACCCCTCTATAACATGTAACAATTTACTGATTACAAGTTGTACTGGTTTAAAATAAGGAGTGAATATAAATCAATGTATTTAAAGTAGTGCAAAAGCTCATTGCAGATTGTTATTCCACATTTAAATCAAGTTTATTTTGATTTAGCTTAAGTCAGGTAAGAACAGGTTCAAGCTAATTTGTGTGTCCACCCAGCCTTTTGCACGGGTTTATCTGTATCTGTTTAAAAGATTCACAGTGCAATCTTTTTTTCTTCTTCCTGACAATCCCTCAATAAATCTGTAAGACTTCAGTAACTACTATTACTGTTGTGTTTGGATATTCTCAACAGGAAAAAGCCTAAAATGGTGGTGATGGTTTGTAGATCTTTAGTGCTGAAGAAAAACTGGTAACAAGATCACAGCTACCACAGTCTCTAATTCTACCACAAAGATGCAAAATAACTCTTAACACTGACAGACCCTCAAATATTTGGTGACTAAGACTCTGAAGAAATAAGATATAAAGCGAAATGAACTGAGATTTCCTGCAATTAAACTGTTTCATAGGTGCAGAGAAATACAGCAAAGCAAAACTGTATTAGTTCTTGCTACTCTTGCAAGGAGTGACTGAAAATACTGGAAAAGAATGATAAAGAATTCATTTATCAGCAAGTATCTCAGTGTAATGGATAACAGTGTCCCCCCAAAATGTCTTTGAAAAAACACAGACTGTGCTCTGGCTCTGTGTTTGTGCAGCACAGGAGCTGGATCCGAAACAGCAAGAGGGAAGAAATAGCTTCAAACCATTTTTCAACATCCCTAATCCTAATCCAGGCCAGATGTCAGCAGTTGAAATAAATCATCTGGGATAGTATGTTAGACTGAAGACTAAGTCCCTCTGGCTCAATCCCAGGCTTCTCAGTTTGCTTTATGTAACATGTTTGAAAGAAATATTTGGGTTTCAGGGCTTAATACAACTCCTGTTAATGCCTGGGATGAGGCCAAATACTAAGGGTAGATTATTCCTCATCTGTCTATTCCAGAGTTGTTATAGCTTTCTTGAAGCATCTGGTTCTGGCTACTGTCTGGGTCAGAGTTTGAGTCTAATACAATCTGGAAATTCCTACATCCTCATATGGTTGCCAAAGGGCTGTTCCACAGCGCAGAGTAGACAGTTCAGAGCATCCTAAATATTCTCCCTTCTACCTCCCAGCATGACATTATTCCAGGTTCTGTGAAATGTAAGGTTGTGGCAGCCTACCTTGTGTCTTCTATACTATTGCTACATGCAGGGACTGCCCCACAGGAGTGTTTCTACCCTGTTTGTTCCCTTTATTCACTAAAAGGGCTTGAACAGGGACAGAATTATTTGCTGCATACAGTTTTCCTATAGAGAAGAGAGAGAGCTGCATTGTAAGATTCAATGATTTTTCTCTTGCTACGATTAGGTACAAATGTAAAATGCCTTCTCCACAGACATGGCAGCCAAAACCATCATTTTCTGAGATTCTCAGCATAGAGGCTAAGGACTGAATAGATCACGGACCCCAAACTCCCTGATTTTACTGGTACACAGTAGCCTCCTGAGATCATCATTGGAGCACACTGGCAGAAGAATGTGATGGAAATGTGATAGTTGCTCTCTAGTCTGACCATAAATCAGCAGATTGCATGCAAAATTCACTAGGTGAATGACTCTGGCCTGTGCCATGTAGGTGAGAAGAGATGATCATAATGGTTCCTAATGATTATGGAGTAAAGAAAATGTAGCATTCACAGAAATCTATTGGAAAATTCCCACTAACTTAAGTAAGGGCAGACAGACGTCTCTAGAGACACCAAAGGCCCCACACTTCAAGCAGCATGTGGACAGCTTTGAAAGTCCAGTACAGAGCAACAAAAATGAATAGGAGTCTGAGAGGGAAGACTTAAGAGGAAAGAAGGAAAAAAAATTAGGCTTGTTTAGTCTGGAGAAGAGAAAACTGAGAGGAGATTTAATAACAGTCTTCAAATACCTGATGGGCGTTTATAGAAAGGATGGGGACAAACTTTTCTCTGTGCCTGTAGGGGACATAACCAGAAGCAATGGCCTCAAGCTGCAGCAAGGGAAGTTTAGGTCGGATTAGGAGGAACTTTCTGACTCTGAGCATAGCCAAGCATTGGAACAGGCTACCTAGAAAAAGTGTGGAATCTCCATCCTTGGAAGTTTTCAAGAGCAGGTTAGACAGAATTTTGGCTGAGATTGTTTAGTCAGGGATGATCCTGCCTTGAGCATGGGGCTGGATTAGATGACCTTGTGAGGTTCCTTACAGACAGTCATCTGCATACAGCCATTTTCCTAGGTGATTTCCTCCAGCATTTGCAACAAAATGTATCCAGAATCAGTTTGTTAGAGCTTTAAATAACAAGTAGCTATTAGTCCATGTTATGTCTGAAAATACCTGATAAAGTAAAATGTGACAGTCAAATTGTTTATTTTTTTAAAACGGGCTATCTTTAAAACCAAAAGTTTAGATTGGACATGTCACACACTAACAGTATGATGTTGATAGGCAGGTATGATCTCACTGCCAATAACCATCCTAACAAAACACAGGAAAGAGCAGCTTAAATTAAACTAAAATGGAATCAACACCATCAGCTTCAGAGGACATTTGAGATTGGAAGGGAATACTTGGGATACATAGGGGCAAACCAAGTCCAAACTTAAGTGAAGTTTAAAACTCTGTAACTTAGCCCTCCCATTTACTAGGTGCCTTCCATGGAGACATCTCAGACCACTTGACATCCATTCACCCAGCCTCCCTGAAACGGTGTGGTAGGGGAGCAGCATTATTCTTGTTTTACACATGCGAAGACTCAGATATAAAGAGAGTGAATAAGTCATCCAAGATCACACAGCAGATCAGAGAGAGCCTGTAACGCCATGCAGGAGTTCTGACTCCTGGTCCTCTGCTCTAAACACTTGACCAAACTTCCTCTTGTTGTACACTTGAAAGCATGGAAGCCAATTAGCCACCTGTCTCATTGTGTAACATTTTCAAGCAAAGAGCTTCACGTGTATTGGACCTCCTGCTAGTTGTGACAGGCTGCACTTTCACACATGATCAAGACCTTTCACTGTGTGAAATATAAATTGACCACATTCCAGACTCCTGTTTGTATTAAACAAATGTTTTGACTGGGAGCACTGATTCTGCTTCACCTCTGTTGTTTCTGATTTCCTGTTGCTGTTCCCTTTCTCTCTACTCCTCTTCCTCTTCCAACACTGGTGTCAACACAGTGACCACACACACACAGGTCATGGTTGCTAGTAGCCAACTGGCAGGTGTGAGATATTTTTCTTGCAACATATGTATGGATGGATGACTGCCCTTGCTGTGTGAGTGACTTGGTTGTTAGCAGCACTTTTGGCTTGGGTGAACAGCCTCTGGCATTCATTTTAGTTCCAGCTGCTTGATAGGTTGACTCCACTGTTTTCTTCTCCTAGACATCATTTTTACCAAATCCATTTTTTGTCCAATCATGTGCATTGCTGTGTGTGTGTGTGTGTGTGTGTGTGTGTGTGTGTGTTTCTATCTATGTGTCTGGAGTTCAGGATATTCATGCATACATGTATATATGTGCACACTATTGGACTTTCTGTCTCTATATGTACTGGGTGGGGTTCACCTTTCTGCCTTGTGTTGGGGGGTCATGCGTCACTCTGTGTGTGAGCCCATATAACTTTGTGCTGCTGGCTATCCTGATATGAAGAAAGAATAAGAAGTGTAGTAAGAGACCAGCCTGGCTAAACAATAAACTCTTCATTGAATTGAAGCTCAAAAGGAAATCTTGCAAAAAGTGGAAACTTGGCCAAGTCACTAGGGTTGAATATAAGAGTATCACATGGGCATGAAGGGAGACTATCAGAAAGATCAAGGCATAAATTGAAATGCAGCCCGCAAGGGATGTAAAAGGTAACACAAGGTATTTAACAATTATATTAGATGTAAGGGAATGACCAAGGAAAGTCTAGGTCCCCTAGTCAAGGGAGGATAATCTAGTAATAGAAGATGCAGAGAAGGCTAAAGTATTAAAATGCCTTTTTTTTTCAGTCTGCAAATACAGACAGCTCTCAGGTGATGAGTGCAATTAGCAGCAAAGATAGGGGAGGAGATGATCAACAAAGGGTGCAGACAGAAGTAAAGTTCCCATTTGTAACTCAGAACTTGTTCTGCAAAGTGTTCTGAGTTACTACGTTACCCGAGACCAAACAGAAGTTCACTGTTGGTTTCAGGGGGGAGGGGAATCTAGCTGTAGGCTTGGGAGCCTGCAGCCAGTGCTCACTGTTTTCAGAATGGGAGGCAGGGAAAGGCAATGGAGGGAGTTTGTTCGTGGGGCTCCCAGCTGGTGATGAAGGGTGGGGTGGGTGAATTGGAGCCCCTCCACCTCGGGGGGCTCCAATACACATGCCCCACCTTCTGGGAGAAGGGGTGGGGCTTAAAACCCCCAGACTGAACTCTCTCCACTCCCTTTCCACCCTCCCATTCTGAAAACAGCAACAGGCTGAGTGCTCTGCAGACACAAGTTACAAAAGACGCTACATTTTGAAAGGTCTTTATCTGATAACTCATGAAATGAGGGATCAGAGTTTCACCCAATCAGCCATTTTTGAAACTGTTTGCAGCTGTGCACTTGTATTTGGTCACAGCTATAAACTGCTTTCTGTGGCTAGATCTGGTAAAAATTGTCACTTCTGTCTGCACCAGAAGAAGAATGTGTTATAATTTACATGCAGAAGTCAGATGCTTTCGAGTAAGTAGGACTAGATGAGATGCATCCTAAAGCACTCAAAGAATTGACTGAGGTAACTGCAGAGCCCCTGCTTTTTACCTCAGTAACTGCTAGTCCCTTTAAGAATCTGGAGAGATTGGGTGAGGGCTGGAAGTAGGCAAATATTTTGCCCACCTTTTAGAAAAGGAAGGAGGATCTGTGGAATTACAGACTGGCCAGTCTGCCCACAATACCTGGTAAGAAAGCTTGTTATCAAGGACAGAGAGGATACCAAGGTGATGAAGGAACAGCCAGCATGGATTAATCAAGAGTAAGTTGTGTGTGATCAACTTGGATTCCTTTTACAACAAGGTGATGGGTTTTGTGGATTGGGAGGAAAGTGGTAGATGTGATATATGTCAACTTTAGCAAGGCTTTTGATGTGAACTCCCATGACATTCTCGTTTATAAGCTAAGGGAATATACTCTAGATCAGTGGTGCTCAACCCTTTGGCCTCATGGGCCAGATGAGTGGTGTGGGGCTGATCCATGGGCTGGAACCCTTGGGATTCGCATGTGGAGTCGGGCTCCAGGCCATATAAGACCCTGTACTTCCCCTGGCCCAGCCCCACATACTCTTGCTGCTTTGCCCTAGCCCCACACACACAGATCAGGCCATGCACTACCTCGGCCCAGCTCTATGTACTCGGATCAGGCACTGTACTGTCTCAGCCAGGCCCCACACATCCAGATTAGGCCTGAACCATCCAAGCCCCGTGCACCCATCTAGTGTGCAGGGCCATGCTATCTGGCCTACCAGGCTCCCCATGGGTCTGGCAATTTGGCAGCAGGGCAGCAGCAATCAACACTGCCAGTACTGCCCCACCCCCACATTTTCAGACAGATGGGGAGCCTAGTGAGCTTGATGACTAATTGGGAGGAGGTATCAAGTGGTTTTGCTAGGAGTCTGTCCTGTGTCTGGTACTGTTTAATATCTTCATTAATGATTTGAAGGGTAGGACTGAGTGTACACCTAGTACACTTGCTGGTGACACTGCAGTGGAGTTGCAGACACTTTGGAGGATGGGACTAGGATTCAGAATGACCCTGGGAAACTGGGAAACTGTTCTGAAACAAACTGAATTAAATTCAGTGAGGACAAGTGCAAAGTCCTGCACATAGGACAGAACAGACACATGCACAAATACAGATTGAGGAACAACTGACTAGGCTGCAATAATACAGAGAAGAACCTAGGGTAACAGGGGCCTGTGAGCTGAATATGGGTCAACAGTATGTTCTTGTTGCAAAAAAGGCCAAAGCATACTGAGTGCACTAACGAAAGTGCCTGTTGCACGTCATGGGAAAGTACTAGTAAGGCCTTATGCTATACTGACTTGAGTTTTGGACACCACGCTTAAAAATATGGTCAAATTGGAACTTAGTGGATAGAAACAAAAATAATTAGACATCCCTGTTTAAATCATAGCATTTATCTAACCAGCTCTTGAACTTCCAAGGATGGAGATTCCACAATTTCTCCAAGTAGTCTGTTCCAAAGCTTAATCATCCTTATTATAAGGTTCTTCCTAGTGTAAACCTAGATTTGTTGAAATGCCAGACTCTTATTTCTTGTCCTATCCCTTTCAGCCAAAGATAATAATCTATCATCATCCTCAGATGTCACCTGTCACATATATGAGGACTATTCTTAAATCCCCCTTCAGTCTTGTCTTCTCCAGATTAGTAATCCTAATTCTTCCTGTTTCCCGAATGAACGTGCCTTGGAAATACCAGAATTGGGATTGCCAGTGAAACCTTCATTTGGGGTTGTGTGTGTGTGTGTGTGTGTGTGTGTGTGTGTGTAAGCGCGCACGCGCGTGAGTGCACATGTCCAGGCACACATGCTCATTATGCTACGATCTAAAATGACATGATCACATACTACTTTTCACAGGATCCCTGCCTCATTTAATGCACAGGATGGATCTTGTCTGGAGATGAATCAAGGAAGTGTCATGGAGGAAATTGATATTTATAGGATCCTTGCCTTGTTTGTTGCAAGAAGAAAAAAGATCTTTGGCTTTTAACCTCAGTTTCATGCCTCATTTCTTAAATTCATGATTCCAGTCTTCTTCCCCAGTAAATCCTAGTCTCACTCCTCAGGATCCCAAAACCCAGTCTCTCCCCTCCTATGCCTCTTTTTCTTGCCTAGACATTTACAGTTCCTCCACTCCCTCCCAACCCCTTTTCTTCCAGCTCTTTGCCCAGTCAGTCCCAATTTCCCTATGGCTCCTAATCTCCTTGCCCAACCATTTCCAGTCTCCTGATCACCATAATTCCCTGTCCAAATTTACCTCTACCCTAATAGTCTCCAGCCCCAGCCTTTAACATTTATTCTTCTCAAATGTGTATTTCTTTTCACTGCTGCCTTCAAACCAGATGGTTCCTTCCTGTCCCACTGGGGACTCAACAGGAGGGTGAAGGCAGGTGGGCATTTGTTAAAGTCACAAAAGGTATAATTGTCCTACTCAGTTCAAATTCCTGTACCCAGATTCAGCATGGCCTACAGCAGCTCCAAGTTCGTATTGCACAAATCTTTTACAGTCCTGAGTTGAACCATGCCTAGTGCAGAGACAATCTTTAGAGAATTTAGCTGCTAAAAACTACACCTCTGCTGAGCATGCGCAAACAGTAATTTTTTTTCAAAGGTTTGGTCAAAGTTGGATGGATTTACATAATGACAGAAAAAGGCATATACCCAACATAAATGCCATCCCTTGCCAAATTAAAAGTCTCTCCTTTAGGGTGTATTGTGCAATTGCTTTCCCAGAATATTTATCACAAACATCATTTTCAGAAAGGGCTGAACTGTTTCAAAGGAAAAGTTCCAAAATAATTCAGCCTATGGCAGACACCCAGCATGGAAAATTTCAGCCCAGATGTTAAAGTTTGGCAAAATTATGAGCAACTAAAGCAGGGTTTTGTAATGGGAAGCGTCATGCAACCTTAATAACAAACAATGCTATCAGTCCTGCTTGTAATATTATACCAATACGAGCAGTAGGACCCTATTTATATGTTTACTGGCTCTTGACTCCTATCATTCATATGGTGCCGGGAAAGACTTGCACTGCTTTTGAGTTTCAGTAGGATCTCAGAAAAACAAGAAATTGGCCAACATGTCTGGTAAGCAGCAAATCCTGCCAGCCCATCTACTAACGGCTGGGAGGCACCTGGAGCCTTACTATGCCAGCAGAGAGGAGAGTTCTGCCATTCGGCAGAGGTGTGTGTGCCTTTGCATTCAATACTCTCTGCTACAAAACTTTCTAGTGAGCATGAGTGTCTGAGAAGCACAGGTTGGAGAGGGGTAGGGGGTGTTAAATGGCTTAAGCAGGTCCAGATGAAATGCAAGCAGCTGCTTTGTTGATTAATTTCTTGGTGAATCTGAATTGCAATACAATCAGCCTTAATTAGGCACTAAGAGAAAGGCACAAGTGCTCGAGGCCAAAATAGAAAGCATATTTAATTAACTTTAAGAGATTATGGTGAGAGGGACCACCCCCCCCCCCAGGGTATGTCCCCTGTGGTATGGCCCAGGGGCTGGTACACTAGCACTGCATATGGCCCCCAGACACACCAAAGTTGGACAACCCTGGGTTAGGTGTTAACCAGTGCTCCTTTTGAAGCTGGGCCCTTGGGTGACCAAGAAAGGGAGCCAGGAGGATAACAAGCTGGAGGGTGTGCGTTTCAGTGATATGGCTGCTGCTCTGCACACAAGAGGCACATCCAGATGAGTGCAGATGTAGCACCACAGACCCATTTGCAGCACTATACACTGCTCATGCTGCACGTGCAGACATTCCTCATGCTGCTAATTTGCAGCACAAGGGTTTCTGACAGCGGGAGATCCTTGTGTTAAAAACCTATGCCTGAAAAAAGTGGAGCAGCACATGTGGCGGCAGCATGCACCACCAGAAACCAGGGCCACAATCCAGCTGCAGGCCAAACTCCATGCTGCTGGATTGCTGGGGCAATGTGCCATGCACCACAGCACATGTGAGTGGGTGTTTTCCAGGGAAAAGCATCAGGGGCATATATTGTGCCACTGCTGTTTTTCCCCAGGGAAGTGCGTGTTCCTGCTAGTGAGGATGTGCCCAAGGAGGCTGTAAGTTTTCATCTGGATGCTTGTCCGCAATGGGGCTGAAACTTCCTCACTGCACTGCTCTCCATCCTTTTTATCCAATGACTGGAAAATACACTAGGCAATGGTTCAGCTTCAGATGGACCTTCTTTAATATATTTCCTTTTTATTTCTTTTTAAGTTCTTTTTCTTTTCATTTTTTATTTTATCCTTCAGTGGTCAACTTCATTCATTTCATCAGTCTTCCCTCACCCCCATTTTCTTTCCACCTCTTATTTTATTACCCACCCCCATCCCATTAACTCTCCACCTCCCAGCTTCATGTTTCTGCCCTCCCCGCAACCCATCATTCATACCATCCCCACCATCCCCATCAAAGCCTGTCCTTGTTCACCAGCCCTACAGTGGTAACTCACAGCTGTAGCTCCTAGTCAAGCCTCTGTTCACCAGCCCTCTAATGGCAAGTCACAACTATGCAGGTGTGGGACGATCAGAGGAGGTGTCACTGTTCCAAACCCAAGCTAGCACTAACGCCGATCAACATCTGAGCAGTAGGGGTGTGAGAAGTAGGCCCTATTCGATTCAGATTCGACCCGAATCAGGGACAATGATTCAATTCGTTGATTCGGATCACTGTCCCTGATTCGATTCGGCCAAATCCAAATCTGAAGAGTTGATGCTGATTCGGAGAATCAGTGACTCAGACACAGCTTTAAAAGTTTTTTCTACATACCTCAAGGTACCAGCACAGCTCGTGATTGCTGCGATGCTGGGTCTGATGGAACGTCCCACAGGAGTACAGGGGGGAGGGGGGGGCCCTCCACATGCTCGGCAGCGAACCCAGAAATGGACCAGAAGTACTTCCAGTCCACTTCTGGGTTGCCAGGGGGCATGCAGGGGGCTCCTCGCACTTCCCTGGCTCAGCAATAAGCCACAGGGGAACCCCAGGTGCCTCCCTTAGACCCAGGAGGCACCAGTCATGGAGCCAGGGTGGTGTGGGGGGGCCCGCAGTCCACTCCCCGGTGGACCCAGAAGTGGACTGGTAGTGCTTCTGGTCCACTTCTGGGTCTGCTACAGAGCGTGCTAGGCCCCCCCCTCCAAATCTTTCCAATTCAGTTCAGAAAGATTAAAGGGTCCTCTGATTCGATTTGGATTTGGAGATTTGGTCACCAAATTGGGCCGAATCTCTGCCAAATCGAATCAGGGACTGAAGCTTTGCACAGCCCTACTAGTCAGGCCTCTGTTCACCAGCCCTCTAATGGCAAATCACAACTACGCAGGTGGGGGACCATCCGAGTAAGTGTGACTGTTCCAAACCCAAGCTAGCACTAACACCGGTCAACATCTGAGCAGCTCAACATGCCCCTAAACTTACGCCACTTCAGGGAAGGTTTATTTCTGATCTGTGTTACCAAGCTTGTGTTCCATGAACCAGTGGCCTCTCCCCAGACATAAGCTGCGATTTTCAGTCCTTTAACAACCCAGAATGCAATGTCCCCTTCCCTCACCCTTCTATACTGTGCAGGTGTAGCTCCTAGTCAGGTCCCTGCTCACCAGCCTTCTAGTGGCAAGTCACAGCTGTGCAGATCAGGGACAGCTAGAGAAGGTTTTTAGCCTGACCTATAACTACTCTAAACTCAAACTAACACTAAGACTGATCAACAATTGAGAAGCTTAAAGTGCAAGGTGTAACAAGGCTCTTTCTCTGACATCTAACACCTGTTAGTCACAGGTTTCTGGCTAGCTAGATTTTCATGGCTTACACGCACTTACACATCCAGAATGGGCACATATATGTGCCTAGCCAATGCACAGCCTCCTGTGCGTGCTTAGTCTACATGTACATTTATGCATCCACAGTGCAGGGATAATAGATTTGCAACCTTTAAGTGCCAAAAACACCATTCACATGACTAGAAAATCACCCTTTAAGGGCACAAAAGGAAACAGAATTCTACCCAACATCTACAACTTCCAAGGTGAGGAATGTAACTGCTAAAGTATTAGCACACTGGGCTCTAAGAAGGCAAAGGTGTTCAGTGTGTAACCCTGAGCCAGGTATATAAGCTCTAGATTGGTGGGAGCTCAGGCATTCCTTTATGCTCAGCATTTCCAATTGCATAGCACTATTTGACTCAGTGCTCAGCATCTGGACTCTCATAATGGCCCCTGGAGATGGCTTACCCTCCCCACTGAGTCTATAGGGACTAAAGGAAACTAACCCTGTTTCTTTCCATCACTCTCTGGGGCCAGCCACATAATTTTTAGATGCTGTGATTCCCTAGTTGAAGGAGCTGATCTGGATTTTGCCCTTGCAGCCTTAGATTAAACAATAACAGACTATGGTTCTGGCAATGAAGGGTGATATCATGATATTGCAGAGTGTACAGTAATTCATACACACAAGAGGGCACCTTTATCTATAATTCCTGACAACTGAATGCTTAATCATACCACTAGGGATCTTTTAACAGACAGCCTGAACTAACACTCACTAAAAAAAATGCAAAGTATTTATCTTTATATGTCAAATCTGTTACTTGATAAGTTGGATTCGTTAATAAATAAAGCTTTTAAAATAAATAAATAAATGGAAAAGGTCCCATTAACTCTGAAATATTGGATCAGGCCCATACTTTTGTATGGAATGTGTGTGCTTATCACAGTCCAATTCCATAGTCCTTACACACCCCAAACTTGCAGCAACATCAATAGTATTCGTGCATCTGCAAGACAAGTAGTAAACAGCTGGGCCCTGAATGCATGCTTGCCATCACCTGACTCCTGTGTATTGGTTTGCATGTGCCTTTTTCTGGGAATTCCTCTATTAATCCATCTAGCTGAGGGCAGCCATGACATGTTTATCCTGACCAATATATTGTAACTGGCAAGGCAGTATTAGCGCTAAGTATGTGGTACAGAAGGGAAAGTGTTACTGACTTGCCCATACCGACATTTTAAAAAAATTCAGGCTATCCACAGGACATTTTAAACAGGGAAATTACTCATGTTTACCCTGGAAGACATTTTAGCAAATACCCATTGCCATGTTGAGTCTTACACTACTTCATAATAGGCCATTTTCTTGTATTCAGAGTCTATATTAGAAATGCAGCTTGGTATAGTTCTTGTTGACTTCAGTAAATGTGACTTGTTACTACAAGTTTGTCATTTGCAATTCTCTGTGCTCATTATTGACCAGTCAGTCATATAACCAGGGAACAGGAACAATATCATGTGACACACTACAACTACACTAAGTAAACACTACAGCTAGAACTGCTATTACATATTCAATTCAAAATTCATTCCTGGGAATTTTCAGAGTAAACATTTGCAACTCAGGATTTGCTTTTCACAAGTATTCTTGCCAATAGATTGGGGGGGAGGGTTGTGGGGGGGAATTTCAATTTTATTATGCTTCTTGTTGTTGTTGTTGTTATTTCATTCCTTTTTGGATGGGGAAAAGTAAAAATTGGATAATTTCCCATGAAAGAAAATCTACACATGAACAGTTCCATTTAAGCAACTAAAAGGTAGGCCTGTATTTAAGTAAAGTCTCTGGATCTAACCCGAAAACCACTGAAGTCAATAGGATTTGCATTGACCTCAGTGAGTTTTGAATCAGGGCCCAAGAAATCTTGCAGTGCTTCTTTTGAAAAACACAGTGCAATGAAATCTAATGATGTAAGAGAATGTATACACTGCAAATAGAACAACATGGAAAAGAGAGGCACTGCAAAACATAATTTGGGGATAGTGCTTCTTTGAATCCTTATAGCATAGTCTGGTATATTTAATACAGAAAAGAGTGGGTAAAAACTTAAAATGACAAAGTAGATAAAAAGATACCTTGTTTCAAGGGCAATGACTAAAGAGATCAATTACATATTAAATCTCAGGAACAAAATTTACTAGTACCACATTGCAGTAAATGGTATTATATATAGATGAACAGGAACTGAGAAAACTATTTACAGTATTTGAAACAGCAAGTATAATATACTGTACCTCTATACCTCCTGATGGAATATTTCTAAATGGGCTGCCCATATTTTGCAGCATGACTGTGCTTTGATTTATGGAGCCAAAGTAAATGATATGCTTCGCCAGTAAAAATTCCTTGCAAATGCAGCTTTTTCCATTTCATTTTAAAGTGAATATGAAAAGAAACACATATACTTTTTTACAAACATTGCGATGTTAAATACATGACACAGATATGAAAGTATTTTTGTGTATGTGTATTTGTGGGTATTTTCTGTTTTGAAATGGAGTTGTTTATCCCTCAAAAGATGACCTATTTCTTTCTCTATAAAAAAATCTGTACAAGTGAATTTCCTTGACTTTCAGGTGGGAATAGTCAGTGTAAATAATTTACATTAATTAATTTATAAATAAATTCTACTCATGAAGTAATGTGTTACACCTATTTTTTAAAGAAATGTACCTATTTTTATTATGCCTATTGTGCTTAGTACTGAACAAACATATAGCAAGGGACAGTACACTGTAAAATGTGAATGGGAGAATGACCTTGTATATTATCTGGCTTGGAAGAATTACGATGTGCTGTAACACACATGAGGAACTATGTATTGATGTTGAAGATACACATGTGATGTAGCAAGTTATACTCTTATTCCATTTTCAGTGCTATCATTTAAGCAGTGAAACCACGTGAGACAGAAGCTAACTGTAATCTGTAAAAACTATGCTGTACTTTGTGTGGTAAAAAGCAGAAAATAGATTAGATTTGCTAATCAAATACAGGTTTGTTTCCCTTGCTTTATGCTGTACATGCGTTCCTAGAAAATGGCTCATAACTTGAATTTGCATAAAGGGAACCCACTTTATAATGTAACAAATAGGGGTACGTTCCAAGACATCGACTGTACTGACCCCCAGGCCCATTTCTACCACTTTTACAAGACAATTTTGGTACTCACCAACAGCAGACAGTACACACAAACACAAGGTGGTGGTGAATTGTTAGTTGGTGTGAAGAGAAGATGGTGATGGACTAGGGAGAGGGGTAGGAGATAAGTTAGTGGGATGCTTAGAAGTCATAATGGGGATGGCAACTATAGAAACACATCATGGACAACAAGCGAGGAGCAGACATCCACACAAGAGACTGTATTTTGGTGCGCGTCACTCCCACAATGGGCCACACAAAGCAGCTGTCTGAGGGCTTCCACCACACCAATTGCATATGAGTGAATTGACCTCTCATATAACAAATTATTGGTATAAACAGGGTCATCGCATAAGAGCGAATTTGCACATACAGAACCCGCATAAAGCAAGGGAAACCTGTAAGGTAAAATGGGTGTCAAACCCAGCATTCATCATGGGCCAAATGAATGACACGGGACTACTCTTAGGGCCAGCACAGTCCTGAAGGGGCTGAAGTGGGCACCATGTGGGACACAAAGCCATACAGCATACTTTACCTGCTGCTTGTGGGTCAGCTCCAAGAGCCATGGGCAACACCAGGGCTGGATGGTAGGGCTCTGCAGGCTGGATCCAACTCATGGACCATATTTTTTACATCCCCAAGATAAAAGATTTGATGGGATATCCTTCTACCCCTTGGTCTTAATCCTTAGTCTCTCTTTTTAGCCCACATTGTAAACTCTGTTCCTCCATATATCAAAACATTCTCACCTTGAAAAGTCAGGCAAGATCATTATACATGTTCTTCTTAGGATGTCTGCAGCCTGACTACATTTAAAATATAGTAGCATGGAAACCATATCTTTAGGAAACATCAAGATCTAAAGAGTTATACTATTGTTTTTAAGTTAATGGTTTACAACACATATGAAGCCATATAGAGATGGGCCTGGATATGATATGTGCCCTGAAATTGTGATGGTGGTCATCAGTAGCCACATCCATATTTTGTGGGAATTAGTTTTATTAAAGCAGTGATTCTCAACAGGGTGCCACTTTCTTTGAAAGGTGCTGCTGGGTGCTATGTAATATTAGCCTTCTTAGGTGTGCAAACACATCCACATGATTCACAAGGTAGACTCAGAGGTGTCTAGGAATCCAAAGCGTCAAAACCATTCTGACCTGTTGTGATCTTTCTAGGTTCGTTGCAACAAAGAACTGATTACTTTTCCATAGTCAAAAAAACAAAGAAAAACTGGGAGCTGGTGCTTTCCACCTAGAAAGGTGTGCTTTGAGTCTAAAATGGTTGAGAACCACTGCATTAAAATATTCCTTGACATAAACAATAAGTTCGTGAGAAGAACTGAATAAATGCCATACCTATTCGTCTCTTGTTAGGCATTAGAAATAAATCCCTTCATCTCATAAGTGGCTGAAAGAAGTTTTCTGATCATTAGTGAACACATTTCCATTATATATCTCATCAGTGGTCACTGATACTGAAAAATACTACTCTTTTAGATTATACATTCAACACTGCATACTGATTGGCCAACAGATCAGTAATATTGTTTCCTTAATTCATTCAGCATCCAATCAGATCACATATGAACATCTCTGCTACGAGAATGGCTCATCAAGGCTCAATAAAGATTCCCACCAATTTCTACTTTTCTCTTTTTCTGAAAAATTTAATGGAATACAGATACACTTATCCAATTCATGGTCATGACTGGGAGCTGTTCCATCATTTCTGATAAATATAAAATATTCAACAAAGTGCACAGTGTATTTACTTCATTTTTTTTTGTGAACTTCAGGTTATACTGGCTTTTGTGGTAAATACTGACAAAGGTATGCTACCCACAGACTATTATTAAAATACAATAATAACAACCAATATCTAATTCTTATATAGCACTTTCAAACAATAGATTTCAAAGCACTTTCCAAAGAAGGTCACTTTCATTATCCTTGTTTGATTGATATGACAACTGATGCCCAAAAAACAGAAGTGACTTACCCAAGATCACCAGCAAACCAGCAGTACAGCCAGGAATAAAACCCATGTCTCTTAGGTCCCATTCCAGTCCTCCTTTCACTAGGTGACAATGCCTAATAAGTACAGTTTCCTGGCAACAGAAATCAGTATCTGATTATTCACACCTTAAAAAAATAAAAGATACTGGTTCATTCCTAAATTCCTTGACAGAATGCCACACTGTTCATTGTGATTGTGAAAGACATCATATCTTTTAGTACTATGGTATTCCTATACCTGCTAATTCAGTCACACCTAGGATATGTATATTTGCTGCTACTGTTTGCTACAGTGATGTAACACTAGCAGAGACTGATCTGTATTTGTGGCAAAAAATCTGACTGCCTTTACAAATTTGACTCTGCTCCATTTCCTTTCTCTATGAACACACTGCCTCTACTCTATGAGTAAAGAAAATCAGCTTCTCTCTGAGATTACATCCTAGAACAATAGCTCAGAACACCTAAAGAGCCGTCCAGGAATGGGTACTCAGTAAGCCCTCCCAGAAAATGCTTATTCTCCATTGGAATTTTGCTCTACAAGGGACAGCCCTTGCTCCGCTACCGGGAGCTGTGAGATACAGTTATTGCACAGAACTTCCTGAACCTCAGGGTTCTTGCTGTAATCTAGAACTTTCACAAGGTCCTGGTATTTAGTTGTAGGTCACCAATCCTGTACTGTCCACAAAACTCATATTTTACATGTAAAACATAGGGCTTTGGTGTGCAGAGCCCTTACTGGTCTGCATGAATGTTGTGTGCCCCAGGAGGCTGGGGGGGCACGGTGAACTCCCGTAGGCAGCGGTGGCACTGTCGGTGGTGGGAGTATGGCGGAGGGCGCAGGCAGCCACAGCACTGTTGGCAGGGGGAGGGGGTGGCAAGCACTGCCCCCCACAGACAGGCAGTGGGGCCAGCCAGTGGCGATCGCGGACCACCCACAGACACCACTGGCAGTGTTGGCGGCAGGACATGGGTGGGGGAGTGACAAGTGGTGACCACCCACAGGCGCCACTGACAGTGTAAGCGACACCTTTTCACAGGGGGTGCACCACCATGCTCAGGGGGTGCATGTGCACCCATGTGCACCCCCTACATGTCACCAATGCTGGGCTGCCATTCAATTATGGTAACATTGCTGGAAAGTATCTTACTAGCCTAAGTCAGTGTTTCTCAGCCCATGGGTTGCGACTCAAAAGTGGGTCACAAGAATATATGAAAGGGTTGTGAAAAAATGTGGAAAATCACAGATTTTCTCCTTTAAGAACTACATGTTTGTTTGTTTTTTAATTTCTACTAATTGCAAACCTAGATTTGTAATTTAGGTTTTTTTCATAGTACTAGAATACACTGGCCTCACCTCCTCCCACTTCCACCACTCCCCTCAGGCCATGCCTCTATCCTAAAGGATAGATGAGATAGCAGGCAGCATGGGCAGTCTCTGGGCAGCAGCGGGAGCCATGCCATGGTGCTTGGGTAGAGCCATGGCCCAGCCAGGCAAGCAGCTGGCAGTGGAAGGAGGTGAGGGGAGTAGGAGACTGTGGGTTTGGACTGAGGGGCATCACTAGGACCAGGGGGCTGATAGCTGGGAGTAAGAGACAGCAGCAGAGCCAGGGGGTTGCATGTTGGGATTGAGGAGCACCAGCAATTTGCACTGTGCAAACTACACAATGATGAATGTCACTGGTAGTAATGGAGGGCCACATGTTGATAGTGCTTTTAATGTTGATTTCTGTCTTTAAAATTAAGACTGTTGAGCTGCTTTATCTTGTAGTGTGTAATAAGTATTTTGGGGCCAAAATACTTGTGTGTTTTCTACTTAAAATAATCACTGGGTCAGGACTGGCCATCAATATTTACAAATGGGTCCTGTTACAAAAAAGGTTGAGAATAATTGGCCTAAGCCCTATTTCAAAAATGAGTTAGGCACTTGAGACAGGATATATATATATCTATATATAGGTATTTAGACTCCTAGTGAGATTTTTTAAAGTTCTTATGTGCCTAAAGGCCTTCTTACATGCTTTACTTTGAACTGCTCAAGTGTGAGCAAAGTTAGTGCTAGGTCAAGTTTGAAGCAGTCACATGTTCAAGCCAATAGGGGCCTTGAGAACTAAAAGGTAAGAATTGTCCCTCCCTCCCCTCCACTCTCATTCTGGCTTGCCCCCTTTCCCTTGGACCTCCCCCTGTTCCCTCCACTCCTCAGGGTCCCCCTGTCCCCCCACCCCTGGGGCTCCCCACCTGCCCCTTGGGATTCCTCCCTTTGCCCCGCTGCTCCCAGGGCTCCCCCCTGGCTCTCACAGATCACCCCTGCTTCCTGTATCCCCTGGTTTACTTCTGGCTATCTTCCCAGCCCAGAGAATAGAGTAGCAGTGGCTGGGGAGGCAGGTTCCCCTTCCCTGCCTACTCCCTGGGGACAGCACCAAGTAAGCTGGGACCTGCAGGAGTGGGGAGGTAAGCAGGGATCTGGGGTACTGGGGGCGGGGAGGGAGACAGTAGGCCCAATCCAAGGGATGGGGGTCTAGTGGGTCAATCTGGGTTGGTGGGAGGTGTCGTGAATCAGAGCAGCCGCCGCCAGCCGTCTGACTCACACCGGAGTGTTTAGATTTAGAACTCGGCAGGCGGGTAATTGATGGATGGAGTGGAATTAACTAGGCACAGACACGTGTAGGTTACAGGAGTTTGTTTACTTACGTCGCCTAGATAGTGATGACAACGCAGGCGAGCCTTTGTTCCGTTACAGCTTCGGTTACAGAGTTGAGTACACGCATA
>NW_005841831.1:1140875-1141576 GCF_000455745.1 Alligator sinensis
CAGCTATCGCAATTAATGGCAAGCATAAGGTAATAAGCGGGGTTAGTAGATGCATTAACCAAGATGATGTATCCCATCCCATCCAGCCGAAAAGGTTGGCTAACCATCCCTTTCCTAGTCCTGCGATGTTGTTGGTCCTTGCTGCAATTTTTCGCATTGACGTGAGTTGGTGTTCTAGAGGAAGGGACACATTGGGGATACCAATACAACAATGTTCACGGGAAAGATTTAAAAACTGACAAAGTCCGCCTTGTTGAAAGAGAATGGCGTCTAATGTTAAACGTCGAATGGTTCAAGATAGGGGGGGTGAGCACCGGATCAGAAACAGAAAGGAAGAGACGGAGACACGCGGTAAGGCTGGAGTGGTAAGTGGCGGTGCCGAGGGTCTCGGCCCAAGCAGACAACATTAGCAAGATGGTGTTGGTTAACGGAGGTAGGTTGTCGTTTGGTGGTGAGTCGGCGTCCCGTCTATGCAGAGGGCTCGATCGACAGGAAAAATATCAGGTACAGGAAAAACATGATGTCACCGGACACTGGGCGGTTCAGGAGCTGAAAGAAAGATAAAAGACAAGCAGTAACTGGGTATATAAGAAAGGGTAACAAGGGCTTCTCGTAGGGGCCCCTTCGTTGGGATCGGCTTGTAACGCCACGTTGACGTGTTGTGAAGTGTAGGTCTGTGCTGATCCACTTCTGAAATGGTG
>NW_005841831.1:1142504-1143386 GCF_000455745.1 Alligator sinensis
GGGTTGGTTACTTGCTTGGTTGTTGCTACAGGGTGAGCGGCTGCTGTAGTTGTTGCTGTGTCTGGTGGGAGGATCAGATATAAATTCCCACTCGTTGCCCCCTCCCTGTGGTACAGAGGTGGGGCCGTTGGCAGCGATGTCACCTCAGGGGACGGGCTTGCTGGGTGGAGTCCCGCCTGTTCTTCCGTGGCTCCGCCCTTCTTTTCCGGGTCCTCTAGGCAGCTCATTTTTTTCTCGGCGCCATTTTCTGGTGGCAGCAGAGGGTTTTGGCAAGCCGCCATCTCCGCGGCAGCTTTGCTGACCGTAGCTAACTGGGTTTCTAAGTTAGCATTTTCACGCAGCAGGAGTGACACTGCGTGGAACAGCACGTTAATTATCTTCCCTTTCTCCCACTTGGAGCCTATCCACTCCTTTCCGACTCCCTCTTCCCCTTTCAGCGAGAAGCAGCCGCTGACGCATCCGGTCTCTGCTCTGCTCGTTTGGTGATAAGCGATGTGGGCCCATAATTCATCCGCGTTATCCGCGCGGCGCCCCCCACTGCACCAGGGGCAGTTCTTAATTAATTTCAACTCCATCACATTTTCCCTTGATCCTGTTCGTGACGCCATGTCATGAATCAGAGCAGCCACCGGCAGCCGTCTGACTCACACCGGAGTGTTTAGATTTAGAACTCGGCAGGCGGGTAATTGATGGATGGAGTGGAATTAACCAGGCACAGACACGTGTAGGTTACAGGAGTTTGTTTACTTACGTCGCCTAGATAGTGATGACAACGCAGGCGAGCCTTTGTTCCGTTACAGCTTCGGTTACAGAGTTGAATACACGCATATAGCTTCGGTTACAGAGTTGAGTACACGCAGTCAGGTTACAACGAGATAATGA
>NW_005841831.1:1143756-1156051 GCF_000455745.1 Alligator sinensis
CGCTTTTTATTTCAGCTGACCAATTATCTACAGTACTCCGGCCGCGTTTTGTTTCAAGGAATTTTTGGCAGGGATGTCTTTTAACCCTTAATCGTCAAATGAGGATGATTTGAATGGTATCTCTTGCTTAGTGACATGGGCACAATTTAATTGGGTTGTGACAGGAGGCAGTAGGGGTGTGCGAAGTGGGTCCTATTCGATTTGTATTCAGATTCAGCCCAAATCAGGGACAGTGATTTGATCTGTTGATTGGGATCACTGTTCTTGATTCAATCTGGCTGAATCCAAAGATTCAATGCTGATTTGGAGAATCAGCAATTTGGATATAGACACAGCTTTAAAAGCTTTTTCTACATACCTTGCGGTAGCAGGCACAGCTTGTGATGGCTGTGATGCTGGGGTGCATGGAGCATCCCACAGCAGTGTGGGGGGACCCTCCACGTGCTTGGCGACAAACTCAGAAGTGGACCGAAAGTAGTTCTGGTCCACTTCTGGGTCTGCCATGGAGCACACTGGAGGGGCCTCATTCACCCCCCCCAGCTCAGTGATCAGCTGATGGGGGACCCCGGGTGCCCCCCCAGACCCAGGAGGCACCAGTCACTGAGCTGGGGGGGGGCGGGCCCAGCGTGCTCCCAGGTGGACCTGGATGTGGACTGGAGGTGCTTCTGGTCCACTCCTGGGTCTATTGCCAAGTGCGCTGGGGAGTCCCCCATGCTTCTGTGGGACATTCCATGCACCCCAGCGTTGCAGCACTCATGAGCCCCTGCTACCTAGAGGTATGTAGAAAAAACATTTAAAGCTGTGACTATGTCTGAATCTCTGAATCTCTCCGAATTGATTCAGAGGGTTCTGATTTGATTTGGAGAGATTCAAGGGTCCGCTGCTTCAATTTGGATTTGGAGATTTGGCCACTGAATTGGGCCAAATCTCCACTGAATCAAATCAGGGACCGAAGCTTCGCACAGCCCTAGGAGACAGGTGCCAAGTGCGGCATCTATTCATGACTTCCCTGAATAAAAATAAATTTAACCAGTGCCTGTGGCTATATGTGTTTTCTGGTCAATGTAGTAAACAAATCAACATGCATCTATTCAACTTAACTCATTCTATCAGATAACATATGATGATCTTGTATAAGTATTTAAGGATAGTAAATAGCAGAAGGAAAGGAAGATTGCCTGGAGAAATCATAGGTATAAGATAAAAGTTAGCAAATGAGAGTTGATTCTGTGGAAAAAGTTTTTTAATAGTAAGACCTACTGATGAGAAATGTGTTATAGTAATAAGACCTTTCAATCAAATGGAATGTGATTTGCCAGTCAATTATAGAACACCATTTCTACGAATCACTTTACCATTATGAAATCAAATTTCTACAATAAGAATCGCTTTACCAGCTACTGAAAAACTATCACTTCTGCAGTAAAATACAACAACTGTTTAATAGCATGCAAGAACACTATACAACAGTATACAGCAGGAAGGAAAGAATGCCTTGATTAGTTGAAGTAATGGGGAAATTTATATAAGCTAAATCAAGTTAACCATATTAGAATCTGGTCAAAATAAAAAATATCCCTTTAAAAACAGCTACTTCCTGTGGTACACTTTCATCTGATGAACAGCACGATATTCTGGAAATGGTTCAATTATAGCCTAGATGGAAGAATACCTTCATCTGAATAACAAGCATCTCTTTCTACAGCAAATAGATTTCTACTCAATGCCTCCAATCCAGATATGGAACTCAACTAATAGCAGGGTTTGAATTACAGGGGGGCCCGGGAGGGGAGGAGGGCTGTGCCCTCCACCCCATAAAAGACGTGAGCTCCCCTGTAAAAGATGACAGCCCCCCGGCAGCTGGGCAGAAACTGCTGTTAAGCATGGGGGGAAAGCAGGCCCTGTCCTGTGTCACTGCTGGGTGCGTTTTGCTGCAGCCACCAGGAGCCTGGCCCGGGCTGCCCTAAGGCTTCTCTCTGCTGCCGTTGTCACTGCCACTGCTGCCACCACCACCACCACCACTGCTGCTGTCTCCAACCCCCACAAGATTCAAAGTGTAATTTGAACCCTGCCTAATGGTACCTGTAATGTCAGACAAAATATACATTTTAGAAGGCAGGACCAGACACTGTAAAACAATCTCCTGAGGCAAGAACTAGAAACCCATTTCTTGAGTCATTTAAACCAAAGAAAGGTTCTGGAGAACATATGATATAAAACAAGGGCCAGCAACATTTATAAGCCATGGGCTGGATTAACCCAACCCTAGACTGGCATGGGCTGGGTGGCTTCAGTGGGGTGTTAGCAGCAGTGAGTGGGTTTGCCTGTACCCATGCCACAGCAAGGTGCTGCTGCCACTTCTACCTGCTTCCTCTACTCCCCCTATCTCCCCCAACAACCCCTTCTTCCCAGAGGTGGCAGGAGTACAGCTTCCAGTCATTGAAAATCTGAACTGGAGCTGGGGTGGGATAGTGGCTAGCTGCACCCACAGTGTCACCATTCCCCACCCCCCCTTGTACTTGGCCTGCAATGTGGTCACTGTTGGAAGCTGCCCAGCCCAGCCCTGGCTCAGTTCCCCACTGGCTGGAAACTACCTGCAGTACAGCTGGGAGGCAGGTGGGCAGGGAAAGGTGGTGATGGCTATGTAGATACAGATTCCAACTGCATGAATCTAGCACAGCTCCTCTCTGCCCAGTCCCAGCAGAAGTGTAGGAAGACATAAAGCAGTCCAGCTCTGAAGGCCAGATCAAGTGGCTCCATTGGCAAGATCTAACCCACGGGTCTGTATGTTACCAACCCTGACATATAACAAATAAATGGCCGGGGAGGGGAGGGGGAGGAGGCTAAGGGGAAGAATGAAAAGCTTTTATTTTTTAAACAAGCCAAACTGGCTATTTTCCTGAAACTAACAAAAGTCCCAAAATATCCTTGTCAAGGCTTCCAGCACAGACAAAGCTGTACAAAGCCGTGCAGTATATTACTTGGGTGTTGTCACTGGTTTGGAACTCAGGGGAGGCTGGTTCCACTAGGACAGCTCAGGACTTTTCACTGCAAGTTGAAACCAAAACTTTTTTGTGAAAAGTTCACTGCTAAGAGCCTACCAGATATGCAGCTGTTGGCAAACACTTTCTCTGCCTCCCCTCACTGGGCACATCTACATGAGTTGCTACTGCACGGTCATTACTGCACATTTATCTAGTATTTGTATTAGCAAGTAAATGAATGTGCAGTAACTGGAGTTACTGAGCAGCAGCACTGGCGAACATCTTTCAGGTGATACTACAGTTGCCTAGTAATACTGTGCAGTAGCATATTAGTCTGTCTGTGCCATGACGCGCTACTGCACAATATTTTTTGGCTACTGGGCAGTCAGTGTTTGAGGTAGATGTGCCCACTGTATAGCAAAAGCTACAACAGTACTGTGACATCATCATCATTTTCCCTCTCTTGCTTTGCTTATGACATTACAGTAGTTACTCAATCCCATCTCCAGAATGGTCATTTATCTTATTTAATTACTTAAATTGACTCCCCAAACTGCATTTCACCAACTGCCTATCATGCCAGCCCTTCACTACCTGACCCCCAAGGTCTGCCCATACTAAGCTCTATCCATTTTTCTTTCCTACCTCTAACTCCCCATCTCCTGCTCCTTTAATCATTTTACAAATACCCAGATTAAAGTTCTCCTCTATTGCTAGCCTCCCCAGGACTCTTCACTCACTCCCCATAATTTGGTGAGGGACAGGAAGGCTGACTTCCTGTTTTTCCCATTCCTACCTCTTCCATTCTCACTGCCCTCAGACCACATGGTACAAACATAACTGACAATAACACTCAGAGCTGGCAACATGCTTCAATCCCTAAAATAATTTGGTAAAACGACCAAGGGATTAATAAAATGACCATGAATTAGTAGGCAGGGGCAGATCCAAGAGGGATGCACTGATGTATTAGCACCCCACTTTGATTCCTGGTCCATCGAAAGTTTAAAGGCAACTGCCTAGCAGTGGAAGCGACATTTCTATTGAGGCAACAGTGAGGGAGTCAATTGACTTCATGCTCATATAATTTGCTTGATTCCTTCTAAACTCTTCACTTCACAGGTATTTACAACCCCTTTCCTTTTAAATGGATTTTAATAGTTCCAGTACTCCACCTATTTTTCCTTCCACAATGCTGCTGTCTGTTTGCTGCTCCGAGTCACGTAGGTCCCAATTTACAACCATGCAGACTGTTTTTTTAACTCTAGCTAAAATCATTAATGTAGGTGGTGTGGAAATATTAACTTGAGTGAACATTAGCTAAAGTATGGAAATCACTTTCCATGAAGCTTTGGAAGCATTATCCAGATACTCAAGAAGACTTGATTTTGTTTTATGAATCTGAAAAAGAGACACACATTTAACTATAATAACTCCAGTATTAATGAAACTACATATTTGGATTACTTTTGTCTAGTTAGTTCTTTTTATATATATATAATGCATTTCCCATATTTTTTTCTGCTTTAATCTTAAATTGAATAATATAGCCCTAGGCACCTACTAATTAGTGAAGCTTCTAGTTTCTTAATAACTGGAGAAAAGAAGTGTGTTGTGTTTTATGTGCTGATGCACCATATCATCTGCACTCCCATTTTCAAAATCCCAGATCCACGCATAAAATCATAGAAAGTTAGGGTTGGAAGGGACCTCAGGAGATCATCTAATCCAACCCCCTGCTCAAGGCATGACCATCCCCAACTAGATCCTCCCAGACAAAGCTTTGTCTAGCCAGGTTTTGAAAACCTCCAAGGATGGAGCTTCCACCACCTTTGGTCACCTGTTCCAGTGTTTTACTACCCTCCTAGTAAGAAAATGCTTCCTAATATCTAACCTAAACTTCCCTTGCTGCAACTTGAGACCATTGCTCCTTGTTCTGTCATCTGCCACCACTGAGAACAGTCTAGCTCCGTCCTCTTTCGAACCCCACTTCAGGTAGTTAAAGGTAGCTATTAATTCCCCTCTCAGTCTCCTCTTCTCTATACTAAGTAAAGCAAGTTCCCTCAGTATTTCCTCATAAATTATGTCCCCCAGCCCCTTCACTATTTTTGTTGTTCTCTGCTGGACTGTCTCCAATTTGTCCACATCTTTTCTGTAGCGGGGGCCCAAAACTGAACACAGTACTCCAGACATGGCCTCAGCAGTGCAGAATAGTGGGGAATAATCACTTCCCTTGATCTGCTGGCAACACTCCCACCAATGCAGTCCAGTATGCCGTTAACCTTCTTGGCAACAAGGGCACACTGTTGGCACATATTCAGCTTATTGTCCACTGTAACCCCAGGTCCTTTTCTGCAGAGCTGCTGCCCAGCCAGTCAGCCCCCAGCCTGTACTGATGCATGGGATTGTTCCATCCTAAGTGCAGGACTTTGCACTTGTCCTTATTGAAACTCATGAGATTTCTTTTGAGCCAATCCTCCAATTTATCTAGGTTTCACTGAATACTAGCCCTACCCTCCAGCATATCTACTACTCCCCCCAGCTTGGTTCATCTGCAAACTTGCTGAAGATGCACTCCATCCTATCTTCCAGGTTGTTGATGAAGACATTGAACAAAACTGGCCCCAGGACCAACCCCTGGGGCACTCCACTTGATACCAGCTGCCAACTAGACATTAAGCCATTGATTACTACTCTCTAAGCCCGATGCTCCAGCCAATTTTCCATCCACCTTACAGTCCATTCATCCAGCCTGTACTTCCTGAGTTTGCCTGTGAGAATGTTGTGGGAGACTGTATCAAAAGCCTTGCTAAAATCAAGGTATATCACATCCACTGGTTTCCCTGCATCCACAGAGCCAGTCATCTCATCATAGAAGGCAATCAGGTTGGTCAAGCATGATTTGCCCTTGGTGAATCCATGCTGACTGTTCCTAATCACCTTCTTCTCCTCCGAGTGCTTAGAAATGGATTTCTTGAGGATCTGCTCCATGATTTTTCCAGGGACTGAGGTGAGGCTGAGTGGTTTGTAGTTCCCTGGATCCTCCTTTTTTCTGTTCTTAAATATTGGCACTATGTTTGCCCTTTTCCAATCATCTGGGGCCTCTCTTGATCTCCATTTTTCAAAGATGATGGCCAATGCGTCTGCAATTTCATCAGCCAACTCCCTCAGCACCCTCTAGTGCATCTCATCCAGGCCCATGGACCATTTTCTAAATAGTCCCCAACCTGTTCTTTTGCCGCTGTTGGCTGCTCCTCCCTAAACTATGCTGCCTTGGTGCAGTAGTCTGGGAGCTGACCTTGCCTGTGAAGACTGAGTCAAAGAAGGCATTGAGCACTTCAGCCTTTTCTGTATCCTCTGTCACAAGGTTGCCTCCCCCATTCAGTAAGAGACCCACGCTTTCCCTGATCCTCCTCTTGCTACCAACATACTTGTAGAAACCCTTCTTGTTACCCTCCACATCCCTTGCTAGCTGCAACTCCAGTTGTGCTTTGGCCATCCTCATTTCATCCCTGCATACCCAAACAATGCTCTTATACTCCTCACCATGTACTTGTTCAAGTTTCCACTTCTTATAAGCTTCATTTATGTGACTTAATTTACTGCAGAGTTCCCTGCTAGGCCAAGCTGGTCTTCTGCCATACTTGCTAGCCTTCCTGCATATCAGGATGGTTTGTTTCTGCACTCTCAGTAAGGCTTCTTTTCTTCTAGAAAGAGCAGAAATTCTCAGTAAAGGGTCCCTTCCAGCACTATCCAGAGGGCAGAGTGCAATGAGCTAGGACACACACAATCCCTCTGTAAACCAGCCATTAATCTTTCCCCACTAGAACAAAAAAAATCCAAAAAATATTTTCAAAAGGCACAGGGGGTGCATAGGGATCTAAGATTTTGAAAAGGGGGATGCAGGTAGTGTGGCACATTATCACACAACACACATTTTTCTCCAGTTAAAGAGAAACTGGATGCTTCATTATTATGCTAAGGGGTACTACTATATTCTTTATCTTAATATCAAAGCAAAAACAAATCTAACTATTGAAAGATGCACTAATTTGCTAAATTATATATAAAGTTTTAAAAAACCCACAACAAATGAGGAAAAAAATAGTAAAAAAAAAAAAATCAAACGATATTGTGTCATTAGTCCTGTAGTTATTGTAATTAAATGTAAGTCTCTTAGGGCACTTGTATACATTGTTGGGGTTTAGTCCTCTAAATTGAAATGGTG
The DNA here is from genome assembly GCF_000455745.1 of Alligator sinensis. NCBI lineage: Eukaryota > Metazoa > Chordata > Crocodylia > Alligatoridae > Alligator > Alligator sinensis. The sequence goes on from NW_005841831.1 coordinate 1,150,969, forward strand.
GGTTTTTAATTGTGATGATTAAAAGCCCACTGTTTCAATTTAGGGGTTTCCGTCACTGTTATGGTGAGGTGCCCAATCCTTTTTTTTTTTTTTTTTGCAAAGCCTGCCCACCTCTCCCACAGCCGGGGGGTCAGCTGCCAGCAGGCTGAGCAGCTCCTGATCTGTGGGGGACTCTAGTCCTTCCCTCCGTGATGGTGGCACCCCTGGGGCCACCTGGGTAGGCTTCTAGCAGACCAGAGGCTGCCTCAGCTTGGACTCACCCCCCAGCCCCATTGCAGCTCAAGGCCCCTGGCAGCTCGCTCTCAGGCCACAGGCAGGCTCTGAGACAAAGAAAAAGGATCAGGCCCCTTGACACTATTTTTTTTTTCAGCAGAGCCTACCTGCATGAGCTGCTGGTGAGCCGAATGTCCCCTGAGCTGCAGGGGTCCTTCTCTCTGTGGTGGTGGTGCCCCCTGGGGCCCCCTGAGTGGGCAGCTAACAGGCAGGATGCTGCCCCAATTCAGAGGCGGCACCCACCGGATCCTACTCTTCCCTGAGTCTGCCATGGCTTCCAGTATGCTGTGCACCATTTCCACTGCTTTCCTGCTACCTGGGACTGCCCAGGAATGGGCTGGCTTGCCCCTGGGGCAGTGCAGGGAAGCAGCAGGAAGGTGGTTGGGTGTGCTAGTGGGCAGAGAAGGTGGCAGAGATGGCACATGGTGCACTGGAAGCCTGCCAAGCCCAAGTTTCCCCGAGCCCACCTGGGCTTCCAGCATGCCATGCACCATCTCTGTTGCCTTCTCTGGCCACCAGCATGCCCAGCTGCCCTCCTGTTGCTTCCCCATGCTGCCCCAGGGGGAAGTCAGCCCATTCCCAGGTAGTCCCAGGAGGTGGCTCGGGGAAGAGTTGGATCTGGCGGGTCCTGGGGCAGCCCATCCGTGTGGCCCCAGGGGCTGCTGCAACTGCAGAGAGAAGGACTGGGGGCCCCCACAACTCAGGGGCTGCTCGACCTGCTGGCAGCTTGCTCTCCAGCCATGGGAGAGGCAGGCAGGATCCGTGAAAAAAAAAAAGGATTGGGTCCCTCACCGCTTCTGCCTTCAGCCTCCCCCTCCTGTGGCCAGGGCTTGAGCTGTCAGATTAAAGGCTGCAATGTTAGAAGTAGCTATATTGCGAACTAAACTACACGGGGTTTAGTCTGCAACGTAACTGAAGTCTGTAGGTATTATAGGGCTTGCTAGTACTGCCCTGCACTCGTCTGCCTACGGGTGGTGACAGGGTAGACCTTGGCTCTGGATCACCAGGTCTGCCAGGAAGTGGATCTTATGTTTTCTCTCCTGCCACGACTTTGATGACCTATATATTCCCAGGAGGCAATGCCCATGGCGATCCTGCCTGGTCTTGATCCCTGTGTCTTCTGTGGGGCCCAATCACCATAATTCAGGCAAACAATTCCTTATTCCATTCTTTGCTGTGTGCTAGCCTGCCCTGCACCCTTATGACCATTCACAGTCTCTTTGGGGTCTCCCACCATGCAGGAAGGCTCTACCTGTGGCTGGAGTTTTTTCCTTCAGGCCCTCCTCTGGATCCTCTATTGGAAAACTCCACTCCGGAGATTCTCTCAGGCCTTGTGGACTCCCTCACTCCAGATCCTCAACTGCAGCTCTGCTCTGGAGATTACCACTGGTGGCTTTTTTGCAAGTCTCTGCCTGCCTCAGGGTCACTCCCCCAGCCTTCCCTGCCCAGACCTTCAGCTGCTCCTCTCTCCCTGTGGCCTGCAGGGAACTGCTGCAGGGCCGGAAATACCTTTGAGCTGCCTCCCTCCACCAATCCTGAGTGAGATGCTGCTCCGGAAATTGGGTGGGTTTTTTCCTTCCTTTCCAGGCTGCAGCTACAGCCCTGCCAGCCCGCCATGCTATAAGTTCTGTTTCACTCCTTCACAGTAACAAACTCATTTCAATGGCAAAAAACCCCCATATGTGTAAAGCGTGATTCAGTTAAACTAGGGATGCACCAATAAAGATTTTTTGGTCAATACCAATGTCTGATTATTAATGAACCATATTGGCCGATACTGATCCAATTGCCGACATGGATATTAAAACATCAAGAACATTAAAACGATGAAAGGATCATTCATACCTGTGGAATGGAGAGAGGTTAGTGGGGATTGAGGAGATGATAATGAGCCATGAAGCCAGGTGTGTCGGTCAGCTCTGCCTGAATAGAAATGCTGCTGCTCCTCCTAGGCAGTTGGTTTTAAAGTTTGGGTGGAGCAGAATTTAAAAGGGGGTGTAGCTGCACCACTGCACCCCCTCTCCCCCAGTCCACCCCTTCCAACAGTGAACATCAAAATAAAATACTACAACCACATCATGGTTACAATAGCCTAAACAGGGACTATGGATTCTTATCCCATTACCTGAGTCAGCTTTTGTGACCCCTTTCTCCCTGTAGATTTATGACTTAATTTGTTTTCCCAGCATTGCCCCTCCTCCACACTCTCCCCTCTTTTCTTCCTTCCCCTGTCTTTTGTATTCAACACACTCTCTCTGTCTGATACACTGCTCTGTGCATGTCCTTTTACTAAATATGATGAAGTGAGCTCAGGCTCACAAAAACATAGGCAACACGTAGGAGGAGTACAGGGAGGCATGTGCCCCTCCCCTCACAAAACTGGCTCTCGCCGACTGGGGAGTGGGAAGCACCTGTCAGTGCCTCCCACCCGCCCTCCCCATCAGCGATCGGCAGCTGGTGCCCCGCAGAGCGAGGAAGTACTGGTCGCGCATGCACAAAAGCTTATGCATCTCTGATTTAGTCTATAAGGTACATCTCTACCCTGCCCTCTGCCTGACTTCAGACTATCACAGCTTGCTACCTCTTTCTGCCTATAACTTAGTGAGCACGTCTACACAAGACATTTACTCCAGTTGCCTAATTAGCTCCTCGGTAAAACACTGCTATCAATACTTTCAGTGCTATTAAAATGGAGTAAACTCATTAACTCTGCCATAGGATAGTACTGCCAAACAAGTATTATCCTATGGTGTAGTTATTTACTCCACGGCAGTGCATGTGTAGATGCTGGTGGAGCTGGCAGGGGTATGAGTGTACTTCAGCACGGAGGCTGCCTGCTGGCTACCCTCTCACTAAAGCACCCTTGGGCCCCAGTCAGTCCCTCCGCAGAATGTTGAGCTGAGTCACAGCAGACCCGGGCTGGCAGGCTGAACCCCAGGGCCCCTTGCCAGCTGGGGTTACTCCATTTCAGCTCAAAATGATGTGGTCTCTAGGGCATGTGCGAACAGCATGACCAGGAATGATAAACTCCAGCAGGAAATGCACCAGAGTTTTATTCAATCACCTTAATAGAACATGTAGATGCTCCCAGTAAGGCTTTTCGACCAGTAGTTTCAATTCAGTTTCTTGTGATGTCTGTTCAGTTTTATCATTTGAATGACTTGATCAACATGGGAGGAATCTGTTGCTATGTCCCTTATGGCAGTGTTAAAAGGACTCGCATTCATCAAAGCAGATAAGGCATTATTTATACCATTGCCTGTAATATTCTCTAAGAGACATCTGTTACAACTTCTTCCTGCTTCAGAAGAAACTGTGGCACATGGGTCATGGAATGAAATCCCTGTGGGTATCAGTTCCCTTTTGGACAGTTTGTTTTATAATGGAGTTAGAATCCTTACTGCCTTTAGGGAATAAGGAAAAAGGAATGAGTCATGACAATGATAAGTAACCTTGTGATGAACTTGCATTCCCTGAGTCAAGAATGCATGTAAATGCAGACAATTTACAAAAGTAAATTAATGTAATAAAGCCCCATCTTTGGGGATCTGGACACCACTGACAGGAACTGGAATGCTTCATTATACATACATTCCTTCTGAACACATCAGTCATCAGTGGGTTTATTCCGGATCTGGATCATGTTGCTGTATCTCTGCAGTTATTTTCAAGAGTTTATAGGACATATGAGCAAGAAAAGCAGACACCGAAATAATAACTACTTAGCATTTCTAAAGCATCTTCTTCCCAGGGACCAGAAATGACCTGATTTACAAAGTAATTTAGGCACCAAAAGTGCAGATAAGCACCTAATAAGATTCACCAAAGCTCCTAAGCAGTTTAAGTGCCTAATTTCTATTGAAAGTCAACGGGAGGTAGACACTAACCCCACTTCAGTACTTCTGAAAATCTTGCTAGATGCCTATCTGCATCCTTAGGCACCCTGATAACTTTGTAAATTAGGCCCAAAAAACATTAATGGTACAGTGATAGTTCAACCAGAGGTGAAGTTGCCTTTCAAATTTCAGTTGAATAGGTGCTTTAAATGGTTTTTACGCTATCTCATTTTCATCTAATGCTATCTTTGAGCACTATCTAAATTTCTCATGGCCATTTCAGGAAAAATGGACACTGACAGCAAGAACAATAAGCATTTAAAACTCTCCCTGAAGATTTATTGGAAACAAGCCCTGAAAGTCACTCTGCAAAATATGCTGATGCCCACGAACAGCAAACAGTTTGTGCTGTCCTACACCTACTGTGGGAAACCACTGTCCAGATTTAAAATTCAGATTCCTATATTCCTACGAATTTATTATGTCTCTGCCCAGCCCCAGTTTGAGAGACCCTACCACATTTGCAAATCCCATTGGCAAGGCTAGCTAAACACTGGCTCATTACTGTATATTGTGCCTTTCAAATAATATTTTACCATGGTTTATACCACGGGTGTCCAAACATCCTAACCCTTTCAGCCGCGAACAAAAATCTTGACACAACCAAGAGCCACTGGACAAAACTTTCAAGATGTACGAGTCAATAATCTGCACACAGCACACCAGCTTTAGGAACTGTATTTAAACTGACCAGGAGTTATATGTGACTCACAAGGTGTGGTTTTCATAGATTCATAGATGTTAGGGTTAGAAGGGACCTCAATAGATCATCGAGTCCGACCCCCTGCCTAGGCAGGAAAGAGTGCTGGGTTCAGATGACCCCATCCAGATGCCCATCCAACCTCCTCTTGAAGACCCCCAGGGTAGGGGAGAGAACCACCTCCCTTGGGAGCCCATCCAGATTTTGGCCAATT
>NW_005841831.1:1156431-1162147 GCF_000455745.1 Alligator sinensis
GTAGGTGTGCTGGATATTTTTCCTCCCTAGGTGCAGCACTTTGCATTTCTCCTTGTTGAACTGCATTCTGTTGTTTTCTGCCCACTTGTCCAACCTGTCCAGGTCTGCTTGCAGCTGTTCCCTGCCCTCCGGCATGTCCACTTCTCCCCACAGTTTTGTGTCATCTGCAAACTTGGACAGAGTACACTTCACTCCCTTGTCCAAGTCGCTGATGAAGACATTGAAGAGTATCGGTCCAAGGACCGAGCCCTGTGGGACCCCACTGCCCACACCCTTCCAGGTCAATACTGACCCATCCACTACAACTCTCTGGGTGCGGCCCTCTAGCCAATTCACCACCCACCGGACCGTGTAGTCATCCAAATCACAGCCTCTTAACTTCACCAGTATGGGGTGGGATACCGTATCGAAGGCCTTCCTGAAGGCTAAGTAAACGACGTCCATCCCTACTCCTGCGTCCAGGTGTTTTGTAACGTGGTCATAAAAAGAGACTAGATTAGTCAGGCATGATCTACCTGCTACGAACCCGTGCTGGTTTCCCCTCAGCATAATTTTTCCTGCCGGGCTCTCGCAAATGTGAGCCTTGATAATTTTTTCAAAGACTTTGCCAAGGATGGAGGTGAGACTGACTGGCCTATAGTTGCCTGGGTCCTCCTTCCTCCCCTTCTTGAAAATGGGGAGCATGTTGGTCCTTTTCCAGTCCTCCGGGACCTGGCCCGTGCGCCACGAGTGTTCAAATATTACCACCAGTGGCTGAGCAATGATGTCAGCCAGTGCCTTCAGTACTCTTGGATGGAGCTCATCTGGGCCTGCCGACTTAAAGGCATCCAGTTCTTCCAAGTGCCTCTGCACCATCTCAGGGTCAACGCTTGGTAGTCTGGCACCCTGCTGCTGCCTCTCTACAATCCCAGTGAGAGACTTGTCTTGCCCCTCGCTTAAGAACACTGAGGCAAAGAACTCATTGAGGAGTTCAGCCTTGTCCCCCCTGTCCGTCACCAATTTCTTATGCCCATTTAGTAGAGGTCCTATTCCACCCTGGGCCTTCCTTTTACTCCCTATATATCTAAAAAACAATTTTTGTTATCCTTAACTTGGGATGCCATCCTCAGCTCCATGGTAGCTTTGGCCTATCTAACTGCCCCCCTACAAGCGCGAGCATCCCTGATTTATACAGAGCTCCAATCTTGCTTCCTGAAGAGGTTAACGAGTGGGTGTGAATTGCAAACCAGCTACGTGGGTAAGAGCTTTGAAGCTAAGTAAAATACACGCTAGCTTGATATTACTTTTAAAAGGAGAAGGCCCGTACTGATAAAAGTGAATAGGGAATATATTAAAAACATTAGATTAAGCTAACCTTATTCAGTATATCCTAGTATATCCTAGGGGGACACAGTGCATGGAGCATAGAGCTGCTACTGAGCATGGAAATGAACCATAGCCAGTTTTTAACAGGTTTTGTTATGTTTTAATAGTAAAGCCCACTAAAGTATAAAAACATAACGATGCTTATAACAAACTCAACACTTTTCACCAAAGACAGGGCCACTGGAAGTTGCCTTTGCTCTAGTACAGCCCTGATGGACCGCTTTACTAGCACACTGATTCCCAGTTTTGGATCATGGTGGCACTGCAACTGCTTTTGGCTCCTGTGAAAGAAACCTAAGCCACCAAAAACAGAGAAAGAAGGGCTTAGAGCCTTGTTTGACTGAATGCTTTTATTACACCACTACAGAGCACTAGAGTCCTTTCCAACTGCAGGACATATTGTTTCACCCTCCCTGCTACCGTGTCCCTCAGCAGAATCACTGGAGTTGTAGTGATCACTGGAGCCCAGAAATAGCCAGAAGTATGGAATGCTTGGGGGTCTTTATCCAGCTCACTTGGACAGACCTATTTACTTCTCTAGCAGGACACCAGGGAATGGAGGGTAGCCTCAGAGATCTGACATATGTGTCCTAGTCTGTGTAGGTTCTTATACCATGAGCATCATCAGGATATTTGAGAGCGCAGTGCTGCATTGAACAACACAGGTACTTTCTTTCACATGGGCCAAAGAGACTTGTGCAGTAGACTGCTTTTGTTGGTAGACCGTTTTGGTTTTGGTTGGTTTTTGTAAGTATACATTTTGCTATATATTTATATTAGAAAACACAAAGCCTCAGAAATATACCCTGCCTTTGGGGTAGGACTTAATCCTTTTGTGGAGAGTTCCACTTTGCCAGAGGAGAGAAGCTCTTGACCATGGTCTTCATATTAGACCTACAGGCACTCTTTTAGATATCCCCTTTCCCTTGCCCAATCTGCTGCTTTGCTGTCTGTACCTGGCCTTATGCTCCCTGTCTTATCTCTCATTCTGCTTTCTCTTCTCTGCCCAAGCTATGACTGTTCCCTCCCAGATCAGCTGTGCACCACAAGCTGAGGCTCTCCATGCCACCTGTGGCACGTGTTGTGGTTTGTCCAACTCTGCACTAGGTAATGAAGAACCGCTGTGCCCAGGGAAGAGAGAGAAAGGTAAGGTGATCAGAAGGGGTGGAGCCTAGGAGCTACCTGAGCCCAGCTGGGCACAGATCATAGCAGGGAGAGGGGCTCCTTGAGAGCGACTACAGACAACTGACAGCAAACCATGAACAACAAGCATTAAGGTAGCCCTGAGGGGCTGACATTGAATCCAGCTAGCAGTGAGGGCTTTGTCTGGGTTATATGTATATCCTGAGGAGAGCTGGTTATCTTGTTAAAGGTTTTGTCTCTGAGCTGCCTGTTTAGCCACAAGGCATGGGGTGGCTTTAATAGGACCCAGAGAGGCCACTGTGGGCACCTGGGGCAGGCACTGCACGTTTGGTTTAGTTGATTTAGGGCTGGAACTGCAGGCCTGACAAAAACCTGGGTGTAAGGGCAGAGAGCCCTGCTGGGGCAAGATGTCACACCAGGGCTCAGTGTGTTAAGAACTGGGCCAGATGTGCTCATCATTGGGGCACCAACAGTGGAGTAAGGCACATAAGATGTCACTCTGGTAGTCTTAGGGCTGCCTCCCAAGTGTATATTTAATCATTATCAAGGCACGACAGGTGAAGACAGGGCAGTGCCCTGGTGAGCCAGAGTGGAAAAACGGGTTTAGGGGTGACTGCCAGAGGTTGACATAGCCACCTGAGGCAGAGCCCATTGCAACCATGGAGCACCTTAAAGACAAGATCGAGACCTCAAATGTCATTTTAAATTCTATGAGCAACCAGCATAGAGAATGCAGGACAAACCTGATTTGCACATATTAGACTGTGTTGTTCAGATGTGTCATTTTGTACCAGTTGAGAGCTTTTTAAGTCCATCATGCCCAGGTTTATCAGATGTCTTTGGTTCTGCTGAAAGATGGTGGAGACATGAATAATTTAAACCAGGTCACCACTTGCAAGACTAGAACTGACTCTCTTAGCAAACTGAAAATGAATGTCGGCTATCAGTTATGTATGTGATCTATGCAGTTTTATTTATATACAGTATTCCTCTTCACTTTCTATCCTTAACTGTTATGTAGAGTCACTTTGTGCTGATAAACAGCTGCACATTTTGGGCACCCTTATATGTGCATTAAGGCTTCCAACAGCTTCACCTTTTGGGCACCTCTATATGTGCATCAAGGCTGCTCCAACACGCTGTAATTACAGCTCGTTGGAACAGACTCAATTAATCAAGTCTGCTGAAGCATGGTAATTACCGCACTCCAGCAGACCCCAGCCTCATGTGTATCAGTGTCTCTGCACTGAAAAATAGTGGTGGGGGTGTTTTAGCTAAAGTTTGTTTGACTCTCGGAGCCACTGTCATTAAAGTGCACCCCCCCCAGCACATGTATAAATGCCCTTTCACTTTAGATGTGGGGGAAGTGATCCCTCTACAAAACGTATAAAGTACTTTGGTATGCATGATGTGGTCTACTGTCTTACCTTGGTATTACATTTTTCACTTGGCACTCCAATATACTCCATGTCCCTCTCAGATTAGCATTCCTTTGGTTTGACTTAAATATATCATATACATTCTATAACATACTAGTGTTGATAGGCTAAGAGAAGAGGATGGATTGTCCACTGGGTATAGTGTTAACTCACAGCATGAAAATCAGGGTTCGGTTTCCTGTTCCACTAAAGAATTCTTGTACAGCTTTGGTCTAGTTGGTTTTCTTCTCTGTGTCTTGGTTCCCTAGCCATAAAATAAAGATAATAGTACTGTTATCTGGTTTGCTGATACTGATGAAAATAACAATACATATCATCTTCACAGAATTAAAAGATTATTAAGTCCTCATAATAAGAATTTAGAATTATCTTACATAGGCTTTGCAGGGCATTCTACATTGCATACTAATGTCCACAAATATCAACAAGATGTTACTGTCCTATAAAGAGTATGGTATTGTTGTTGCCTGTAAGGGATCCACCTACATTCAAAGAAGCTGTTAGTCTCCAAGGAGAGACAAGGTTTACTTCAATTTCTATCCAAAAAGGGAAGAGCACTTATAATGGAATTTATATACGTATGATCTATGTTGTCTTTTGTATGTAAAGTACATTTCAATTCTAAGGGGATTTCTTTCCCCAAACATCTGTGAAATCTCTAAGCTGGTACAGTAAATCATGTCTGTCTCATGCCTAGAACCGAATGAAATTCAAAATGTTCATCCTTTGGGAAATTCTGCCACTTCAAAATCTGTCTTCACCTGATATGGGGACAAAATATTGAAATTTCTATACTATCCATGTAATTGAATAAATATTCTAAAAGATTCTGAGTGTGTCTACACAAGATGCTAACTGTGCAGTAGTTTAATAACACTGTGCAGTAGCATGCCAGGCAAAACCCATGCTAATACGCTATCGCATATTAGTTTTAGGCTACTGCACAGTTCACATCTGAAAAAACCTGTGCAGAAGTGCTACTGTGCAGTAGCATGAGTTACTGCACATTGATTTAGTATTTGATTATCCAATTACTAAACTTAATGTGCTGTAACTATGGTGCATTAATGAATGTGTAGAGACACCCTCTGAATCAGAAATGTAAAAATAGTTCACCCAGATGTTTAACTAATGAACTGCAATTTTCCATGGTGGTACATTGCCTTATGAGAACTGTATTTCTGCCTGCCTTTGTTCTTCTGCTTTGGGTAGACTCCATGGATAGAGTAAATCTCCTATAATATACTCAGGGCTAAATTCTACTTGGCTATAAAAATGGCTAAGTGACACTTATGTAGTTCTTAGGCATCTAAATAATGAAATGATATTCAACTTCATCCTGTATAGTATCTTGAATCATGTTAAGACATGCAAAATTTCTACATATTTGCCTTATGTAACTAAATATGGCCTACTGTGCAATATGGCACAGAGGTCTACAGCTCTATTAACATTCTGTTCTGTTTCTGTCATGAAGGTGCAAAAATATAATTGTCACAGACACTCACATGCACGTACATGTACATGCATGTGTTAAACAACTACTTGTTATGACTTGAATCCCAATCACAAGGCAGTGGCCAAACCACTAGGCCATAGGCCAGGCAGGACTAAGAGTATCTTCCTGTTAAAGCTAAAACAGGGGAAAAAGTAATAGATCATCTCCCTTACCAAAGAGATGGGCTCCCTTGTCTTTATTCTCCTTCTGGCTCTATGACTCTTCTTGTGGCTGCTCAATGAGTTCCAATTTTATAAACTGGGGTACTGCC
>NW_005841831.1:1162178-1171705 GCF_000455745.1 Alligator sinensis
CCCCCCCCCCCCCCCCCCCCCCGGACCTTTGTTCCTGGTCTCTTCCCCCTGTTTCCCTCTACTTGACAATTTCCCTTTTTGGAGATAAAAACATTCTGCATAGGGAAGGAGACAGATAAATGTAATTAATTTACTCTTCGTGTGTGTTTTCAAGATTGATTTGTTTCAGAATTGGTTAGAGAAGGAGGTTAGGTAAAAGCGAGTTTCCATGTTACTCATTCTTTAATGAAAAGGTATTTTCAAATTTCCGAAAGAAATGTGACAACACCACCAGATTTGTAAAGATGTAAAGCTAAATCTGAGTTTAAAATGTTTTGAGTTTAAAACAATTTGATACTTCAGTGGCAGACAACAGGTACCAAAAGAAAATGAGAGCAATGAGTTTGATATTTCATTTGGAAAGATGTTGTTGTTTTCCATAGTCAAATACCTCAATCCATTCTGTTGTAACTGGCATCTTCCTAATAGCCTGAGAGTTATACCATGTTAATGAAAAGTTAGTGTGAGGTTGAAGAACAAAGCATTTTATGTGAGACTCATTTTTCAATTTATAGGGAATGAGAACTTCTGTAGAGTTTCAAATGGTGATGTTTGTGGCTGGTCTTCTGGCATGATCTATTTTTAGGAAAGCTGTGATCAATCATAGTAAAAATGTACAAAGGGGGCCAAATTCATCCCATGTGCAACTCCAAATTATCAGAGTGACACTGGGATTTAGTCTGGCCCAGAAAATCACAGTAAGAAAGAAAATCACATAGTATGCCCATACAAATATTTTGCAGCAAGTGAAATACCCACATAGACCCAAGTCTGGCAATCTGTGGAATCTGTTTATGAGCAGCTTATGAGGTCTGTTTGACATTAGGGTCCCTGTGTGTCATCTGAAAACTCTATTTTGAATACAAGGCTGTCGGTCTTCACTATTGTCTTTCTATCGCTGGGTTGAATGGAAATTCCTGAAAGGGGTAACAGAGGGCTAATAATGGAAAGCTGTTAACCTGAATGGCCCTTGTTCCAACAGAACTGCCTTGGGATAATGGGAAGGCTGAAGTCTAAGGAAACTAGTTTTTACCAATTTTTTTCTGCAGGATCTGGGGTATAGAGTATGAGAGTTTCCTTAGAGTCTGAACAAAGAAACCAGGTGTTGTGCTGCCTTTTAAAAAGATGTAGGTTGAAAAGTTGGGGAAGGGATTCACAGGCAAAGGAATCATAGTGTGCAAGAGAGTGCCATTTAACTATAAAACCTGCCAAAGAAGAAAGTCACTGTGTGCTGATTTAATTTATTAGAAAACATTACAGTTCAAATGACAAAGTTCAAAGTATAAGGAAATACAGAAAGACCTGACGGGGGACTACATAGTAGAGACTGGGGGTAAGGGTAGGACTGCAGCTAAGTTACATATGAAATATGCAGCCAGCTAAGCCTGGGGGTGGCGGTACAGAGAGACAGACAGAAAGGGAAAGAAAGCCATGGGCAGGAAGGAAGATTCTGGACTCCTTAGAAAAATCTAATTGACACCAAAAGAACAGAATGGGAGGAAACTGAAGCAGAGAACTGCATATAGATATATTTATTATTTTGTCTAGAGCCATGTCTCTTGTACTAGTTAAAGATTGACGGTGTTTAGATCCCTTATAAGGTTTGGAGTCTGAAGTTTTAACCATCTTATGTCCTTGAAGATACGAATTGTACATCTAGAGACCCATGAGATAAGCACATCCTTTCTTGAAGGTCCTAAGCCAATGAGGAATCTGGAGAGTCAGTATAGATCCTGAGGGACTAGGGCAGCTGGGACAACTGGTTTCAGTTCTCTGAAGGGGCAACAGAGTATATCTAGAAGTGTGTCAGAGAGGTCCAGGAAAGAGACAGAGCTACAGTCTACAGCAGGGGCTGGCAAAATACGACCCATGGGTCAAATGTGGCCCACCAAGCACTTTCATCCGCCCGTGGCACCCGCCAACAAATTGTGCCCAACCCTCCCACCCATGAGGGTGGGAGCAAGGCGCCCATGTGCACAATCCCCAGACATACCGTATTGTGCTTTGCTCCCACCCTTGTGGGCAGAAGGGCCCAGCTTGGCCACCACAGTTTCCAGGTGGGGCTACTGCTGCCCATGCTGCGGCCCTTGGGGACCTGCTCTGCCTCCCTGGGCTCCTGCTGGCTCCAAGCAGCAAGTATGGAAGCGGCGAAGGCAGGGCTGCAGCTGAGCAGAAGTGCAGAGCACAGGGCTGGCAGCAGCATGGAGCCTGTGCCCAGGGAGTGGTAGCAGTATGGAGCTTAGGTGGGCAGCGTATGGGTGTGAGGGTGAGGGGACCCCCGACACTCCTCTCCCTCCCACCCCCCCATGGCACACAGCCCTGCCAGGCAGTGGCAGCAGCAGCAGATGCAGAGCTCAGGGCACAGTCATCTGGCGGAGCATGGCTCTGCCCAGCGCTGCACATCACAGTGAGGAGCGCAGTGTCTGCCGGGCAGACTATTGCTGGCAGTCCCTGCCACTCATGCGCAACCCCTAAACTCACCAAGCACAGCAGAGAAGCCCCGCACACTGGAGCCGGCTGCCCCCCCGCTGTGGCTGCGCAGCACAGGAGGGAAGCCCCAGGCACCTTCCCTTGACGGTCAGGGAAGGCAGCCAGCTCTGGTGTGACAGGCTTCCCTCCTGTACCCAGTGAGTGAGGGGAGCGCCAGTGATGCAGACGGCCTGGTGGAGACTGCGACCCTTGCTGCGATGAGCAGCGGTGGCTGGAGCCATGCCCCACTGCGTGCTTGCACTGGGCGCTCGCCTGCTGCTGCTGTGCCATGGAGGGAGTGCATGGGGGCTCCCTGCCCCCACAACTCCCCACATATACACAACGCCCCAACATACCATATGCCCTCCCACCCACACCCCCTCACACACACACACAATGTATACAAGACTAAGAATTTATTTTTGAGTTTATTATGCAGTCACCTCTATATACAGTACACAAACATAAATCATGACAGAAATATTTTCTGCAATAAATTAACATATATTACAGCAGGTGTTTGACTTTTAGTGTATGATTTGGGTTTTTTTCTGGTTTTAAGATGGCAATCTTCCCCCCAACCCAAAAGGAGTATTTCTGGGAGGCAAGGGGAGGGACTTCCAGTGGCAAAGGTCAGGGGTTAGGGATGGGACTTCCAGTCCCAAGATGGTGGCAAGGGAGCAGGGCAACTGTCAAGGGGACATACAGCCCTCAACAGCTCATCAAAACTCGTTAATGGCCCTCCACCCAAAATAATTACCTGCCTCTGGTCTACAGAATCCAAGGAAGCTTGAAAACTTAGGGGTCTAGTGTACTGAGACACAAAACAGCAGCCTGGGGAGTGTCTGGCTAGGGCGAGATCTACCAGAGCTGCAACACTGAAAAGTAAAATTTATTTTTTAGTACAGATAAATTATAATGCCTTCCATAACTAGAGTGTCTTAATTCTTTGGGACTGACCCAAACCCCACTGAAATTAATGGGAATCCTTTCACTGACTTGAACTGGACTTGAATCAGGCCTTTTACATATGCACATATCTCCCCTTCTCTGTCTCACCACTGTGATGCATCTGCTCCTTGGAGGAACACAACACTGGCTTAGTTTTGCATGGAAACTGCAGTAGTCAAAGTTAGGAAATAAGTGAACCTGCAGGAATTTATAGATTTAGATTAATGGAAATGAGAACTGGCACATTTATACTACAAATAAGGTGCCAAGGACAATTACTGGAGAATCTTGTTGGACAGGAGAGATTCTCTATCACTTTCAGTCTTAAGTCAAGACTGAATATCTTTCTAAAAGAGTTTCTAGAGCTGAGGCAGCAGTTATGAGTATGATGCAAAGTTACTGAATTAAGTTTTCTGGATGGTATAAAGCAGGAGGCCTGACATGATGATCATAATTATTCCTCCTGGCCTTAAACCTGTGAAGCATCCTGATGGGAAATGATCAGGCTACCTGACAGCTGTTGTGAAACATAGTACTGATCTTGAATGACCCCAACCCTCAAACTAAAGACAACACAAAGTCTTAACACAAGGATGACTATTTGTTCTGTGTTGACTCACAGGCAAGAGTGCCACCTACTGGTGAGCTGGTGCTTACCATAGCTCTACAGGTTGCTAAATATGTTTTTCTTATTTCAGTCACCAATGTGCACAGACATCTTTGTTCAAAGAAAGCAGCCCTGCCCTCTCTCTCTTGTCTAATGCTATCTAGAAAACAGCAAAATCCTAAACCTACACAATTCCAATGAGCAAGGGGATCTGCCCAGAACCAGCTGTGGTCATGAATGGCTCCAGCTGTTACTAAAAATCTTTACCCCACCAAAAAAATCTTTCACAACCTTGAAATTCCACTTGTGAAAAGGCATCTGAAAATACCTATTGCAGCTAGCCATCTTAGTGCTGATGTAGTGTATATGGTACACTGCAGTCAAACCAAGACAAACTATTCACCTCCCAAGCCCATTTGCTTTCTTGAAAAGCACCTGTGTTTATATTGGCAAACACTGCTCACCAGGTATTGATCATGCCTGTTAAGTGCGTCAGGCTGTGCTCTGAACTTGTACTGAACGCTGAGCTCAGTGACTCCTTGCTGTCTGTGGAACAAACTAACACAAGGGAGTGGCAATGAGGTATAGGGCCTTTTACCCATAGGCTGATGGCTGGAGCCTATCAAAGGTTGGTGGCTACTGCCGATTGAAATAATTCAATCAAGACTGTTTTTCAACAGTTGGAATTCAATTCCTTTTTTTTTCTTCTTCTTCCAGTAATTCTGGTTTCCATGGAAAGCTTAGATTTTATTAAAAAACAAATGGCAGAATACCATTTTTGATAGTTTGGTTCCCTTCATATTCCCATTCTTCTCCATGGGCCAGAATCCCAAATAGACTACATCTTCCAAGAAGAGCTATGGCCAGACATTTACATAATGTATAACCTCCCAATATAGAATGAGCCTATGGAGGACAATATAAAGTACTTGAACTACAAATCCCATGAGCCAAAAAGCCAGCATTTCCAAATCAGCATTGCAGTTGTCAGCTGAAATCTTTTAGAGTACAATTTCTCCTGAAACTTTCCATAAGAGAACATTATTTCAGAAAGCTCTTACTGGTGGTGACAGAAACATTGTGATTTGTGGCTATTTATTGTCATATTTGACATTTCAGTCTACTTCCTAGTGACATGTTGTCCACTTCTACAACTGACACTAACTGGCTAATTGACATCTTGGCTAGTACATATAACTGACAAGACAGGGTCTGAAGGCACAAGTTGACCAAGCCCATGGAAGCTTGTTGGTAATGATGGCATGGTTGAAGCTTGCCCAGTCACTGCCTGTGCTGTATCCGTTCTGTGCATAAACAGCAGGCTGGACAGCAAAGACATAGGCCCAGGTCCTCTGAGTGGATGGGCCTCTTCTCAAGCTTGGGGAGCCATCATATTTGAGATGATCCCTTAAGGCTTAGAAAAGTGTTTCTCAAACCTTTGATATTGGAAGCACTCTTTTCATCTGGATTCAAATTGGTTCCACACTTCACTCTTACACCCCAAAAAGTGTATATATTTATATGTTTGGGAAAGTGTGTGTGTATGTGTAAAACATATTCCATTCCCCTGACAGAGGAAATCATACCAGTGCTGAGGTGTTCTGTTAAAAAATGATACCAAATACATCTTCCTTTAAGCAAAAGATTAATCTCTATACCAGTGATTCTCAACTTCTTTAGCTTCCAGGCATCCCTCCAAAACATTTCTGAATTTCACAACACACCAGTTGGAAATCTCTGAGATGGATCTAAATTCAGAAGAGATACAGAGCAGGTCTTGAGGCTAAGAACTGCTGATGTAACTGGTGCCACTTAAGGGCAGCAGGGGCAGGAACTCACCCACTGTGCCCTGCTCCTTTCACCCTCTACTCACTCCTGACCCCTCGTCTGCACCTGATGGGGAAAAGACAGACTCTACTGATAAGGCTGCTCATGCAAGGTGTCATAAACTGTTGACTACCCTGCATCCCCTCTCACCAGTCCCTGGAGCATGGAAGAGATGGAGGAGAGGCAAAACTGCAAAAGGTGGCTCTATCTGTGCATCCACACACGTAACCACCCGCTTCCAACAGAACACACTGGTGGGAGTGTGATGGGGGCTGGCAAAGGGGCTGCCTGGGAGGAGGTGAAGGCAGCAGCAGCAGTGGCAGTCTTGGAGAAGTAGCTTTAGTTAGGCACCACTGAAGTAACTGGGGCAGGCACAGGGTGCCAGATGGGGAAAGAGAGCTTTTACCTCCTCACACAAGGGTCATAGTTCTGTCACTCTTGTGGCATGCTAGCATGCTAGGGCACACTTTGGGAATCACTGGCTTAGCAGAATCAATCCTGAACTCCCAACAGAACATAGGAAGGGAATCAGGACATTTATTCCCTAAGAGTCACTCTTCAATAGGAGGGGCTGATCTGGTCATACACTTTACATGCAGTTAATTTGATAGTACCTGTTTTTAAAATCCAGTCTTGTAAGATACTGGGGCTGTTGCTGAATGATGCAAAGTGCCCCCATCTCCCATTGCAATCAATAAAAGATGAAGGTGCTCAGAACCTTAAACAAGCAGACCTTTGTAGGAGAACTTTAAGGGCATGCTACAAGGCTCTTGGATTTTCACTGGCTTTTCCCCAGTAGGGTTAGCTTAGAAGTGATCTGACAGGTATTTAAGGCTGATGGTGGCTTGTGGGTAGTACTTTTAGAAAGGACAGAAAATCTGACTAAAACAGGCGGCAATATAAATCAATGGTATAATGTGCAGTATGAGCACCTGATAATCAGAAGGGTTTTAAATACCATGCTAAACAAATAATTTACAGATGCATAGTTGTACTTTCATCTAGGGATAACACTTCAGATATATTAATCACTCCTCACAACATGCATGTGAGGTAAGAATTAGTAGAATCACTTTTATAGTTATGAACACACAAACACAGATCGTTTTTTTCATTCATAAGCCAGAAGGGCCTATTAAGACCACCTACTCTGACTTCCTGCATAATAGTTTCTTACCTGTGGTCAAACACCAGCTGCAGATGAAAAACCAACCCATGCATCCCTGTTCCTAGTCCCTTGGTCCATGGTTCTTATTTAACATTTATATAATGACAGCACCTGGAAACCACAACCAACTTGGGCCTCATTTTGTTAGGTGTCATAACCTGTAGAGCAGAGGTGTCAAACATCTGGCCCTTGGGCTGGATCTGGCCACCAGAAGTTGGGGGCCATGGCCTGCTACAGAATTTAGGGCCCTTTGGCCCTACTGGTCATGGCTGTCTGCAATGAACTTGACTCATGACCACTGCCCTGCGGCCTCTCCTGCTGCTGACAGACCCCCACCACCCCTGACTCAGGGCTGCCAACAAACCCCTCACCACTGCTGCTGCCTCTAGACGTGCTGCTACTGCTGGACCCACCACCACCATCAGACTTGCCACCACCGTGGTGGCCACAGCAGCTGCACTCATGCCTCAGGCTGGATCCAGCCCAAGAGAAGCTAAGTGATCCAGATCTGGCCTGCAGCCCAAGGTGAGTTTGACAACGCTGCTGTAGAGCATTCTGCTTGTTTCATGAGCTTAATTGTTAAGTATCAGAATAGCTTCATTCTTGTTCAGAAAACACAAAACAATACTCCTTCTTCTTACTCTTCATATATCATTCTTGTTGTCACCCCATACATCACTGGGTTGGATGTGAAAAGCTTCTTAAAGTGCCACTGTTAGCTTCTTTAAGAACCTGTTTGGTCGAGAACATTTAGCCCATCATACTTCTTTCAATCGCTGTGTAGTTAACATTTTACGTGCTTTAAGAAGTGGTCTTCTGCAAGCCTGGCTAATCATGCGACAGAGCAAGATATTTTTGTGAGTGAGAAATGAAAGATCTATCATACTATAGACTGAAGCCCAATCTCCATAATGTATGTTTTATCAACTTCCCTGAAGTTTAAACTTTAATTATCCCAGCTACTAGTTTTATTAGTTAAAAAAAAAAAGATGCAGGCAAAATGATTTCAATACAGACTTAAAGGTCTTATAAACAAACAAATAAAAAGGCTTCAGTGTGTTACTTTATTTCAAAATCAAAAAAGTAAACCCCCCTGTTTTAGTTCTCTACCTTCTACAAGGAAACACATGCACAGGTCATAATAGTTCCTTTATAAAAATGTTTCTAATTCCATAAGAAAATATTGTTTGTTTCTTCATATATAAACTGTTGTTAATGGTGTGTAACACTATTTATATCATGATTTTAACAGGAAGCAAGATCTGCAGTTTGAAATCTTGAATGCATGCTCTGACTATAGGGCAGCTTTCCTCAAGTCCTGGCTGTGACTTGAGCTATTTAAGAAAAAAAGACTCTACTTGGCAAGGGCTTTAATTAGCAGAAATTTCCACGCTAGGAATATTATTCTGCATGAGCAGAAATTGCATAGCTCTTGCCTGTAGATGCCTTAGAGATGCCATTGATTGGCCATATTCAGAACAGGGGAATTATGTGACCCAGTGCTAATTTGAATTCCTTTACCAAACACATTTTTATTTCATCATCCCAGCTGCATAAAAGAGTCAAAGTACCAGAGCTTTAAAGACTTTGAATCCCTGCTGTTCTGCAATAAAATAAGGCAAGAAATATTAGCCATCCCTGGTTGATTCTTTAATTCTTTCCCAACAATGTCAAAGTATCAGTGTCCTACAGGTTTTAGTGCAGGTTAAAGACTGATACAAAGTGTATGCTTGAATAGGAGTTTGGAGTGAGTTAAAGGGAGAGAGAACATTTTAATGGGACATTGGTCCAAAATAGCCCAGCTTGTTCCTACCTCCTGCTGCCTCTTCCTCCTTTTCACAGGACCTTGATTGTATAGAAACAGTACAGACAAAACCACAAATAACAAAAGGTTTGCTCACGCCCCCAGTGGAGGTCATGAGCATGCTACCATGGAGAAATAAAAAAGCATCAAAGGATGGTCTGGATTATTTATAAGCAAAGATTAATTAATGGGAGGTTTGATACTTTCACAACTTGCATTTGGACAAATTTGTTTTTGCAGATTGTTCGTTTTTACATGCAAGGGGCACAGACCAATGTGGCCTGGTGCTAATTTTAAAAATGAATCAAACCTTTCTTTGCTACAGTCCAAAACCGACAAACTTGTGGTTCAGAAGCTTTCAATAGTATCTGCTCAAATTTGACACTCCAAGGTTAAAAAATCACAAAAGGGTTGTGTTATGCAGAGCAACAGTAGCTTTTTCCATCTTTTTTTCAATTATTGCATTGTGCTCTCTCCAAGAAAAGTAACTGTCTTGGCTACAGGAGGACAAGCTTTAAAAAAAAAAAAAAAAAAAAAAAAAGAGGCAGAATGAACAAATTCACCTAAAATGGACTACTCTCCCCTCGAGGGCAGCTCGAAACCGGCTGTTCCCCGGCCCCGCGGGGTGTGGTCCAGCGCTAAACTCTCGTTCACAACCACCG
>NW_005841831.1:1172460-1180794 GCF_000455745.1 Alligator sinensis
CGAGGCGGGGTAAGAGCTGCCCGCCCGCGGCGGGCTCGTGTGCGCCGGGGCCCGGCTCTGCGGGCGCCGCTGGCCGCCGGGGGAGCTCGCAGGGGGTGGGAGGATGCTGCATCGGCAACGGGTAGCATCCCGGGCTTATGAACCTGCAAAACCCCCATGTGGGGAAAGGTGTCGCTTTTCCGGAGCGTCCCTTGCCGGGGCTGTCAACAAATGGGGGCACCGTCCCCGGGGGGCGCCTGGCACCCCCACAGCTGCGCTCCTCCGCCGGGGAATAAAGCGGGAGTGACAGCCCGGCAAAGCTCCCAGCCTCGCCCGCAGCTCGGGCCCAAACTCCCGCAAGTTGCAGCTCGGAGCAGCGCCGCCTACGGGACTTCCTAAAAGTTCTCCAAGTCTCGTGTTTTGAAGCGGCTGCTGTGATTTCTGCGCGAGGAAGAGCAGGAGATTTCTCCCCCGCGCGCACACACGCGCACCCCTTGCTTCGCTGGATGTGCGGCAGGCAGAGCAGACCTGCTGCACGACAACCGCTTATTGCGAGAAAAAGTCTGGGGGGGGCGGGCTGGATAGGAAAGCCTGCTGTTCAGTATTGGATGCTTGGCATTTTTGTTTTTTAAATTAACATTTGTAATTAGTTCCTGGAGAAAATAGTTCCTCATTAGGTGACTAATCCTGTTAACTGGCAATTATAACAAAAGGAAAAGCATCCTGCTTGTGAGAATACGGACAAAGGCTTTTTTTTTTTTTTTTAAACCTTACTCTTCTAAAATAAAAGGCTCTGTAGTGTTTTAATAATGTTTAAGAACATGCATTTACAAACTGGTTTTACAGTTAGTCTGAGTCTATGTCAGTATCTCCTCGGCTTTCCGGTTTTAAAATGCTGGCGATGCAGAGCACTGTACAATATGGTAAATTAACTTCATTTTCTGTTTTTGCAAGTATATGGGAAGCAGAGCCATAGCACTGTAAGGCCACGTGGAGGGGTGTGTGCTTGCAGTGGCACAAGTTGCCGCAGCACATACCCTTGCATATGCGCTTTGTCTGGGGACAAGCAAATTGCCCTTGCCCAGCCCCTCCCAACCCTTCAGCCAGAGAGAGCTACTGGCTCCAGCAGTCTTACCTGGTGGCCTGGAGCAGCAGGGGCACAGATCAGGCAGCACAGAGGCCTGGCCAGCAGCCAGAGCTATTGCTCTGGATGACCTGGCTTCTGTGTTCCAGCGCACACTTGTTGTGCATGCATTCTGCCACTTTTTCTTCCCGCTTTTGGTTTTTTTGTTTGTTTGTTTGTTTGTTTTGGTACCAGGAAATCCTGGTAGCAAAGTTTGGCCCTGCGCTGCAAATTTGCAGTGTGGAGCATGTTTTAACTGTTTTGTGGCACCACAAAGAGGTTTGCAGGACCACAAACCTCACACCTCTCTGCATGCCTGGATGCAACCTAAGTGCTTTTTATTGATTCTTATACCCAGGTATATGATCATCAACTCCTAGCAGAACATCTATTTTATTAGTAAGGATATAAGACAAACCCATATATTGGAAAGGGTTACAAACCTTAGTGCTTCAAAGCACTAATCAACCACTAACGGGTTAGGAAGAGACTTCCCCTGTGGGCAAGTTATTCCATAACTGCCTGATTCGGAGCCCCGGACTGCTAGTCTGATGTAGCAGACCAATTCCTGTGTTCCTATAATATACTCTTACTCATTCTTTGATTGACCTGCTTTACAAATGGCTTGACTGGAGGCAGATGGCTGAGCTTATTTTAAAACATAAACTTTACTGAGATGCCATTATTATTAGCATTTAAGGAGGATAATTTCTTATTGGTCACTATTGTTATACCCATCTTACAGATGGTGAAACTGAGGTACATAACATTAGAAGTAATTTATCTAAAATCATGCAGTCAGTAAAGGGCACAGCCAGGTCAAAAGCCAGAGTCACCTGGCTCCCAATCTGATGCTTTCTCTACCAGATCACAACTCTTACTTCAGTAGCCTGAAACAGGAAGCCCCTCTGGCTCTTTGAAAATGTAGTGGGGAAGTAAGTGGGCTGTGATGAGATTTAATGTTATCTTACTGTAATAAGATGTAAAAAATATGGAAACCAATATGGCAGGAACCCCCCCTAGCTTGCAGTATATTTTGCATTCTTCTTCTCTCTCATGAAATTGTATAATTTCTGCACCTCACTGAAAAAGAAGAAAATAAAAAAACCTCATTGCTTTCTTTTGGTTACATGCATGAAGTTTCTATGTCTTGTATTACACAGATAGCAGCTAAGGCAATTGATTTCTGGGGTACATAAAACCATGCAATAGCTATAAAAACCATTAGTGTTCAACTTCACTTTCAGTGATAGTTATTGGTTTAAAAAATAGAAATACGTGCATCTTTCAGAAAGTTCATAAGGCCTATCTGCCCTCTGCTGTAGCACAAAGCTGTTTGTTGAATTAGTAGCCACTGTATTATTACATATGTAAACATTAAGGTAACAGTCATGTATCAAAAAGTTAGGAAGTGCCATAATTCAGGTTGACTGTGCAGCCTTAATTTGCAATTGCAATTAATTTGCAATTCCAATATGCCTTATGTGCGTGGGCATTATGATATAGTTTTTAATTACATACATGCATTGCTGTTTCCTCATGCATACATTTATTGCTCAGCATGGATGGTGCCCCCAGAATTAGCAGCCAATGTTCCTTATCTTCTGCATTCAGTGTGTGGCCCCATGTGCTGTTTACTGCACACCCTCCAAAACTTACATTGAACTAGTTTCCTCGTGGGCCCTTTGCTGGTGCACATCACCATGACAGGAATTCCTCTCTCTCAATAAAAAAACTGAGGCAAAGAGATGAAGGAAAAAATATTTGATTGCCTGCTAGCTTTGGGTTCCTGCTTATTTTCTGAATACTCTGCTCTTCATCTTTCAAAATACAGCACCAATTAACTTCACTTAAAGTTGTAAGTGCTCAACAGTTGTACTAATTTGTCCCTATAAGCCTTATTTTGAGTAATCAAAAAAAAAAGGGTTGGACAAGTGAAGCCAGATTATTTTCCATCTATTAGGTGCACGAGTGAATTTTGGATGTCTAAGTGTGATTCTAGTCCCCCTGCTCAAGTTTCTGAGCAACATTTAATGCAAAAGGTGGGTTGCCACTCTTCTTCCTCACTGTTTTTTGTGATTTAGTCATAAGAACTAGAAAACAATGTGTTACAAAAGTAGAAGCATTAATGGATTTTCAGGACTTGAACAGAGTGGAACAGAATTGCGCTTAGGCACTTAGTCCACATAGATGTCTAATAGGTAGAATAGAATTTGGCCTGTAGGCTCCACTTGTCACTTGACTGGCATCCAATATAATTTTGTGGCAAAGATGGAAAATTCAGTTTCTCAGTGCAGCTTCCAATATCTATCTAAACCACAGGCCATTTTCTCTGCCTTGGCAGCCCTGCCTTTCATCCACTACATGATTTCAGACTTTGTGAAGAAATGAAACAAGTAATGCAACTAGAGATGGGTGAGAGGGGCACCTGCTCCACATACCAAGGTAGGAGGGTTGATAGAATCACCCCCACCCCTGCAGAGTCCATGACCTGGTGGTATTGCCATGCTGGGAACTCCAAACCAGTCCCTGGCTGCTGCTACTTTAAGAGCAACAGCCAAGGCCAACAGCGCATGCACACCAGCAGCAGCAGCTCAGCCAGGACTATGCAGGAGTCCCAGCATGGATAAGGCTGCTTTCCCCCCTACACCTCCCAAACCTGATCTCGGATTGGTGCACAACTGGTGGGGAGATGGTCCGATGACTCAAAAGCAGGGTCAGGACCCATGGTCTCCCACAGGGTTTGCACCAAGCACCAACTCTTATGCCACTGAAATGAAATAAGGATCCTGCACATTGTCTGACTCTTTTTAACAGAGAGAAGCACTTAGCCATGTTAGTCTGAGGTCAGACAGAAAGCAGGGTAGGTTTGCACCTTATAGAGTAACTAAATCAGAAATGTATATTATAGTCTTTCATAAGCATCTTATTTCATCAGATGCCATGAAAGACCCTTCATTTATCCTGTGCAAAGGTCCTTTCATAGCATCTCATGAAGTAAGCCCTTTGCTTACGAAAGCTTGTGCTACACATCTCTGATTTAGTTACTCTATAAGGTGCAAATCTACCCTGAACCATCTAGCCCATGCAATGAGGCAGGGATTCTGCGATAGAAGAAAAACAGCAATGCTATCACGAGAGCCAAATTAAAGTCACATGGGAAAACTTCATTCTAGCATTTTTGTAGTTTTGAGTGCTTGACATTTAGGATTTGAATGTAACTTTGGGTTTTAATGTAACTTCTGGGATTTAAAACACTAAAAATATGTAGCAGTATATTGTTCTCCTAATATGGATCATTAGTGCTCAGTTTTGAAACTTTTAAATCTGTAGTGTATGCACCTGGCATTTGAGCTAATAGAGAGCATCCAGACAAGTGCACACGTGCATTTCCCTGAGGACAAATAGCAGCAGCACAATATGTACTGCTGCTACTTGTCCCCAGGGAATGCCCATACATGCATCATAGTGTCATAGTGTCATAGTGCTTAGGGTCAGAAGGGACCTAAACAGATCATCAGGTCCGACCCCCTGCCCCGGGCAGGAATGGGTTCCGCGGTCATATCACCCCAGTCAAATATCTGTCCAGCCTCCTCTTGAAGACCCCCAAGGTAGGAGAGAATACCACCTCACTTGGGAGCCCATTCCAGAGCCTGGCAGCCCTTACTGTAAAGTAATGTCTCCTGATGTCCAGTCTGAACCTTCTCTCTAACAATTTGTGGCTGTTATTCCTAGTAACTCCAGGTGGTGCCAGGGGGAACAGAGCCTCCCCCAATTCTCGCTGGTCCCCCCTGGTGAGTTTGTAAATGGCCACCGGATCCCCTCTCCGCCTTCTCTTGTGCACTGTGGTGCATGAAAAGTTGCCCCAGGTGGGGTTGGGAAGGCTGGAGCCAGTACCTGGACTAGCCCCAGCAACCTTACCTGGGGTCCTGGGGGCTTCCCAGGGCTCCAGCGGTGGTGATCCAGCAATAGAGAGCTTAGCTGGCAGCTGGAGTGTGGCTCCAGCTAGCCAGGCTCTGGTTTCAGGCAGCACATGCTGCCACCATATGTGTTGTCCCTCATTTTTCCACTGCAGGTTTTTTGACACCAGGATCACCCGGTGTCAACCCTCCCCCGGCGGCACTGCAAATTAGCTGCATGGAGAACTCCCGCATGTGCAGCGTACGCAGTGTGTGGCACCTCAGGTGGGTCTGTAGCACCGCATACACATCTGGGTGCGCCTGTGGAATCTAACCTGAACTAACTCATGGCAGTACCAAGTTATCCTTTGTGGGGCACAGATGCTAGAAGGTGGCCTCTATCCAGGTTTTGGAGGAAGTGTGCTTTAGGGGTAACAGATCACTATTTCTCTATCTCCTCTTCTCTACCCTCTTGCATGTACCCCAGTAGCCTGACTTCTCCCCATCCTTTCCCCACACACACAGCCTGTCTCCAGGAGCTTCTTCTTCTTCCTCCTAGCCATCCAAAGTGTTGTGGTAAATCATCCTGAAGTGGTCACTGGCCTGCAGAATTTCAACTAAAACAGATAAGCAAAGGTATAAGCAACTTTAAAACTGTCACATGATGGAGAGGGGTAGGTAATCTTATCTATAGGCATAGCTAACATCTTTAGTGTGTGGCACTTAAATAGTTAAGTCTGAAATAAATTTGGTCAGAATCATCTCAACAACGGTTTTCTGGTGACATTTTCTGATTTGTCTAAATCCAAGTGATTTACAGAGATGTGACAGTTTTGACAAAAGGTCCATCAAAAATCTGCCTGGCTTCTTGCCAGCCCACCTGCCTGGTTTCTCAGCTGCCTAGACATCTAGCCTTCCTGGCTTCTCTGTGTCAAGACTTACAGGCTGCCATTGTACTTTGCAGAAAAGTTTGAAAATGTTGAGTTTTGTTCCACTTTGAAAACTAGATTTCCATAGGCAGAATTCTCTGTGAGATGCAATCACCAGAGCTATCTCCAGTCTTAAATCACACAGCTGCTGTAGAGTATCTTACTGGAGAGTAGGCTGAAACCTCCTGGCCTAGAAAAGCAGCTGGATAGACTGCACTGCTGACACATGGAGCTAAATTAACAACTTTCAGTCATGCTAGGAACTAGGAAGGATTGGGACAGAGCTGCTTATTTTCACTTGATGTTTTGAGTAGAGCAGTGACTCACTCTGACAACTGCCTTATGTCCCACAAAAAGTGAAAGTATTAAGATGGTTCTCTCCTTGGTTCTGCTTCTGGTCAAGGTTGGCAGTATAGGAAAACTTGCTCTTGAGAGCGTTCCAGGTTCTAAAGATTTGAGTTACCAGTAGTTTTCCAAATCAAGCGTGAGTCTTTGGAGGGCTGTCCTTCACAAGACTTTACATTGGGATAATCAGGATAGAGCTGGTTGATAAATTTCTGATACAAAATTGGTCAGAAAAGGATGATTTGACGGAACTGAACCATTCTGTGGAAACGTCAATTCCCTTGACACTTTCATGGAAACTTCAAGACAAGCAGACTGTGGCTGTCTGATGCTGAAGCAGATTCTTCCATTTTACCATAAATTTTGAATTAAAACAAAATGTTGATATTGTAAACCTTTCTGGAGCAATGGAAATTCCCTGTTCCCATGAGCTCTCCTTGATACACTACAAACCTTTAACTTCTTTATGGCAGTGGACCAAAGGTTGGGAGATCCAGATCTAGTTCCTGGCTCTGACATAGCTCTCTTATAGGTGAATCTGCACATCACCCTACAACGATGTAGTGACATGCTACATCGCTATACAGTGCACTACAGTGACATAGCGATCATGCAGGTCTACATGTGATTCCTAGCTATGTCACCATAGTGGCATGCTTCCCCATTTTATCATGCCACTATGGCGATGTAGCGGCAAAATCTAAGCATATACTGTGTGCACATTGCCATAACTGCCCATACTGCTCCATGATTTAGTACTTCCAAAAGGAAGTACTAAAGTATGGCGCCATATCAACATCACAGTATGGTGATGGGTAGATGCGCCCTATGTACCCTTACGTATGTCAGTTTCTCACTGCATCTATTTCCCATCTATAATATTGGGTGGATAATCCTCTGTCTACTTATTGTAACCTCTTTGGGCAGGGACTATCTACTGTTGTATAAGACTCTTGTTTGGGACCTCTTGATGCTACCATTAATGCAATCCCTATAATTGAGGTATGAAGGACAGGGAAGGGGTTGTCAAAAACTAACATTAACTGTACTGTTTGAAAGCCTGTTCTTCAATCTCACCTACTACAAACAAGATAACTCTTATAATAAAAAGAACTCTAATGAATCATTAATTCACACGCACTTGTAAGCATAGTGGTTTTATCTGGCAAGTATTATCTGTTCTTATTGCATATAAAAAAACTAGGCTAACCACGTAAAAATAATTCATTCTGCTGAACAAAAAGCTAGAGGTATTAAAGGTGGAAATATGACTATCAGGACATTTACACCAACAACCTTGCTCCAAGATACATAGCAAGAGCATTACATTGGAGAATAATCCTAACCATATTTCAGGAGGATATAGTAAAGTTGAACTGCTTGAGACTAAATTGTAGACTGATAAAACTGTTCATAATCAATCTAAATATTTCTTTGTTCATTTTCATCTTGTTGCTTTGTCCTCCCTTGGATTGCTCTAACCTTTTCCTTTCTTTGTATTTAAATTCAGGTGTACTCTTCATTTCCATTGTCATCAGCAGTAGCTCTATACATATGGGTATCAAAGGACAGAATTTACCTTTAAAGTTTACATCTTTCAGATCCATTCTGCTCTTCAAAATTCAAATACTTTAGGCTATGGGTAAATTAGAAAGGAAACTTGAAATCTTATGATCCTGCAATGCACTGCTATGGCTATGTAAACAGAAAAAAAGAAAGAAAGAAAGAAAGAAAGAAAGAGGAATATGACAACTTTGCTTTGATAGATAATAGGCTGCAAGGGCATTTTCTGCTGCTTTGGATGCTACTTGTGTTCAGATACAGCCTCCTAAATACTGGATACACTAGAATTTCCTGGTGAATTTAGAAGATGATACTAATAACTATTTAACTGAACAATCAAGTGCATTTGTACAAAACCATATTTACAAAGGCATTTCTATTCTAACACAGATCTTTCAACTGGTTAGAAAGAGATTATCAAAAATCAGGTTTGAATCCTGGCAGCTGAATCCTGTCAAGGGCCATTTGGGACTCCCATTGGGAAAGAGGCTAAACC
>NW_005841831.1:1180807-1239666 GCF_000455745.1 Alligator sinensis
TTGGCTCAGTGTTCCCTAGTGGCTCCTTCATATTTTAACCGACGGGCCCTGGACATACAATCACCCGTTCAACATCCATCTGGTAGATGTCGGTCTGCACCACAAAGTTTGGACCTGAATCCAAATATCCCCAAAGCTCAAGGTGGGTTTGGCTTTGGCTTTGGCCAGTGTCCAGTAAGAAACCTCATGTTTACACCACAGTCCCAGGTGTGACTGCAGCTCAGGTAGACCTATCCTAACTACCTTCAAACCAGCTAGCTCTGCTGCTCATAGACAGGTAGCTGTGGCAGCAGAGAACTCAGCCCTGGCCAGCTACCCAAAAATGTATCCAGCATATTAGGAGAACGTTGCAGCCTGCACTGAAATCCATATTGTCATGGCTACAGTGCCAGTGGTACTGAGCTCACTATTTAAAGCCAGCTTGGCTCTGACTTCACTATATGCAGTCACAGCAGGATAGACTTACCCTCAGTTTCAGAGCTGCCAAACTCTGTGCAGTTCCATGGGACACTTCTCAGTGGCAAATAGTCCTTTTATTTCCTACACAAGGTGGCCAGATCAACAAGAAGGATATCTAGGGAGACAAAAGTAAATCTCTTAAGCAAAAGCAGGTGAGGTAGAAGGACAAAGCCAGAAACTGCTTGTGCAGAGGAGGACAAGAGCATGAAGAAGGGGGATTTTTCTGTCTGTTTTACTCCTGTCCTGTTTGTGTCCAACTGCTTGACAAACAAAGTCATTATCACCATTTTTCAGAGGGGGAATAGCTTGTAGGTCAACCTGCAGGTGAATGGCAGAGCCAGGAGGAAAATCAAATTCTCCCAAATCTCAATGGAGTTTTCTACCCACTATATTGGGAGAAAGCAACCTATGGGCTACAGGCCAGATTCAGCCCACTGAGCAATGTCAGTCAATCTGCAAAGCTGGGGCAACATCAGCAATTCTGCAGCAGAATGGCAGGAGGGTGTAAGGCGGGGATGAGCAGCAGCACCAGCAAAGGGAGCAGTGGCCTATCTTCAGAGTGAGCTGAGCTAGTTTGGCCCACTGTTCCTAAAAGGTTGTTGAACATTGCACTAGGCAACACTGAAACCACTGTTGATAGTGCCTCCTTATCTACGCTGCCTGGACAGTAGGAAGGGGAGCATTAGGAGAGACTAAACAGTCTCTCTGCTTCTTTGTTGTCCATAAGTGAAAGAATAAGGGAAAGCAGAAGGAAATGAGGAAGACTAGTCTGGGGGTTAAGGCACGGGTCAAAGATTCAAAAGATCTGGGTTCATTCCTCAGCTGTGTAAAATTGGGCAAGTTACTTGATCTCTGTGTGTTTCAGTTATCCATTGGTACAATGAAGACAATCCTTTTTTCATTTATCTGCATTGTAAACTCCCTGGGGCAAGAACCAGCTCTTGTGGTTACATTCAGTGCCCAGAGTTTTAGGGTTCCTTGATGCTACTAACAGAAGCTTGATTCTCCTTCCACTTAAGCTGGCTTTATACTTGTGGAGCTCCTTTGAGGTCATTGCAATATCTGGCTTAAAGTGAGATAAGTGAAAAGGGATTGGGGTCCATAAGTCCAACTATTTAGAAACAGTTTGATCATTCTGAGCATTAATCTACTCATTTATTCATTCTCTTGCAGAACTTTTATCCCAGAAACCTCTATACTGCTTCAATCTGACGTCAATGCAGGATTCAGAGATGATCCTTGCTGCCACATTTCACTTTTATTCTGACAAACGCCCCCGCCATCGAGAGGTGTTCTGCAAACGGTCCAAGAACTCATCTTGTCGCCTCCTCCACTTGCCCCAGATCCCACGGCTCAACCTTATTTTCCGAAGCATCCCCCAGAACTCTGCCTATGGGCTAGTCAAAGGGAATGTGACTGTGTTTCCCCAAAGGCGGGGGTCATGGCAAGTGAAGGACATCTCACACATCATAAATGAATCAAAGCTGGCTGGTGAACTTATTCTCTGTGCAGAACTTGACTCTGGAGAGAAATACCAGGGAATACCTGAGCAGGTTGCTCGCCATTTTCCATACATACTTGTTTATGCCAATGATTTAGCAATAGCTGAACCTAACAGTGTGGCAGTCACCCTCCAACGATATGACCCTTTCCCTTCCAGTGATGGAGATCCAAGCCTGTCTCCCAATGCTTCCTCAGACACACGTGTGAAGAGGGACACACACCTTTCCAGCTCGATCCAGAACAATGAGTTGCCTGAGGTGGAATATATCAACAATGATTACAATAAACATGACATATGGGAAAGTGCCTACAAGTCCCTAAAACCAAGAACCTCACGTAAGGATCGCAGGAGGAAAGGGCATGAAAATACTGAAACACTCACAAAATCTCAGATGCTAAATTTTGATGAGAAAACAATGAAGAAAGCAAGACGGAAACAATGGAATGAGCCTAGGATTTGCTCTAGAAGATACATGAAAGTTGACTTTGCTGATATTGGCTGGAATGAATGGATCATATCTCCCAAATCATTTGATGCCTATTACTGTGCAGGGGCTTGTGAATTTCCAATGCCCAAGGTAGTATGAGCCTTTACTGCTTATAATTTCCAGACATACCTCCTAATCTTTTATCTGGTGTTTGCACACTGTATTGAATGCTCCATTTCTCACAATATTCTAGGACCTTGTCTAACTTATCTAAACTACTCAAACAATAGGATCTTTATCAACTTACCATATTTATTTGCATAGCGCACACACCTTTTCCCCCAAAATTAGCTATAGGAAATTGCAAGGGGGGGGGGAGGGAGCGTCTCTTAAGGAAATTGATTTCTTCAGTGGATGAAAGTTTGGGCTCCAAGCTGGGGCAGGAATCCTCTCCTCAGCTTCACTCTCCCCCTCCCAGTTACGTGATCAACAGGACTGGTCTAACCCTCTCACAGCCACTGCTAAATTAAGGCTTTTATAGTATCAGCCTACCTATAGTGTCAGCCTACCTACCTACTGCTGTAGCAGTAGCAGCAGCAGCATCACTTATGGGGGAGGAGGGGTGAGGTTGATGAGAGTACTTTGCTTTTACTGTCCAGAGCCTTCAGTTGCAAGTAAGGCTGTCTACACCCCAGCCATTTTTTCTTCCTTCTCAAAATGAGGTGTGTGTCTTATTTAGAGTAGTGTGGTATAGGAATAGTTACATTACCTCAGAAACTATTTTGAAGTCTAACAGATTTCTCCCTTAAGGAAACACACTCCAGCCTTCTTCTGGAAGCTATCTTACTGCTTCTTGCATTAAATATTCATTAGATAAACAGGAGCAAGATAGTTTCTTTCCTATTTGGGGATAGGGGCCTGGGCTGGAACCCAGGATCTCTTCCTTGCCAGGAAAAGCAGCCATGTCATTGAGCCATCTGGTTCTCCTCATCCTGGCCCCACAGATCTTCATTCTCTGGCTGTCCAGTGAGTCAGCTTCAAAAAGAGGGCTGGAGAATACTTTGGGCAATACCTACCCTGTGACTTGGAGGTAAGAGCATTTTGGGAAGCAGGCAGCACAGGTTCAAATTACTTCTTTTGCTTAGAACCTGGGTAAGTACCCTGATCACTCAGCTATTGGGTTAAAAGTTTGGAGGGTTGTCTTCTTCCTCTAATGCCAAACACCTGCTAGTTATGGCTGCTCTGCAACTAAAGTTTTGGGACTTACCCAACAATATGCATATGGATGGCACATATAGCATCCACAGTGCAGCCTATTAAGCAGGCTCAGTAGGAAAGCAAAGTGAATGTAGCTAAATGGAATCCAAAGTGTGCACAAGTGCCAAAAATTGCTGTTACATGACTACGTAATTTCTGCGTATTTCGACCCAAATCTTGAACTTGTTGTACTCTATGTTGGAAGGATATATTCTGTACTTTACATTAGGAGTAATATATCTTTCAATGGTGTTACCATGGAGCTGGGAGAAAACTTTTGGTGACAACATTTTTGATGAATAATGCATATTTGGTGATCGTGAAATATTTTATAATTTTTCCTTTCATTGTGAATTGTTAGGGTTTTTTTGACATTTTAAAAGCAATGCCAACCCCTGCCAGGTGCTGTCTCTGTAGTGTTGGGCAAGTCATGCAATCTACCTTTGCTTCAGTTACCAACTGATAAAATGGAAACATTTTTTTCTCTTATATGTCTGTATTGTCAGCTCTATGGTTCGGGACAGAAATTATACATAAAGTGGTATAAGTGATAGGAAACTGGTTCAAATCTGTAACACAACAGAAGTTCAGTACACATAAACTGCTGTCAAAGGTTAAATGCAGACAGTCAAAAAGCCCAAGGCTGAATTGATTCAGCCTTTGCAGGTTAGTCTAAACTACAAAGATTGAATCAATAAGCAAATGAACAGACATTCATTTTTGATTCAGGAAATGCAGCCACATGCCTGCAGTCGCTCAAGCCAGAAGCTGGGGGACCCTAGAACATGGCTCTCTGGCACATAGGCAGCATGGGTTGTGTGTTCGCTTCGTTTTCCTGATGCCCCCAAGGTCTCTGGGATTTGCAGTCCACAATCACAGGAACAGGACTCTGCTGGGTTGCTCATCACTTCCTCTTCCTGCTTCCAGGTGCCTCTGGGATTTGTAGTCCACAGTCGCACCCAGCACTAAGTAAACTAGCAGGGCCGGGCAACTCTGTACTTGGGGGGGGCAGGTGAGTTTAACCCCCCTCTCTGACTCCAGACCCCGGCTGAAGTTTGCCTGAGGGCCAGCCAGGGAGGCCAGTGAGCTAGCCCTCACTGCTCCAGCTAGGGAGCAGAGAAGTGGAACCAGCCCTGCTCTCTGGAGCAGGCAGCACAGCCCATTCCAGATCAAGGCTGCAAAGCGTGTTGGGCTGCTGGGGGACTCTGGTTTAACTTGAACCAGGAAGGGGTCTGGGACAGAAGTTTCATAAACCAGTTTGACCTAAATCAGTTAAGTCTGATACTACATTCAACCAGGTTTATCTTACACCAGTTTCAGCCATTTTGAAACTGGTTTATGTACACTGAACTTCTGTTCTGCTACAGGTTCAAATCAGTTTCTGATCACTTAAACCGGTTTATGTGTAACTTCTGTCCCTAACCAAAATGGCCAAAACTGGTTTAAGATAAATCTGGATGGATGTAGTATCAGACTTAACTGATTTAGGTTAAATTGGTTTATTCAACTTCTGTCCCAGATCCCCTCCAGATTCAAGTTAACTCACAGTCCTCTGGCATCTCAGGACATTTTGCACCTCCCCAGAAAACCCCACCCCTCACAGGCTGGGCAGGCTAGTTTTAGCCCAAGCTGTCTGCTCCAGCCAAGCAACAAGGCAAGCTCTAGCATCCCTGGCTTCTAGCCTGAGCCACTGCAGGCACATGGCTGCATTTCCAGAATCAAAAGTGAATGTCTGTTAACTTGCTTATTGGTTCAATCTCTTCAGCTTAAATTAACCTGTGAATATTGAATTGATTCAGCCTCAAGCTTTCTGACTGTCTGTACTTAGCCTATGGAGCAAGAACTGGCTTCTGTGGTTACAGTCAATGCTGGAGTGTTGTAGCTCCTGATCACTACAAAAAGAGGGTTGAGTTTCCTCCCATTTAGGCTGTTTTAAAACTGGTTTAACTTTAAAGAGCTTATTGTAATATAATGCAAACAAAACTCCTTTATTACTGTTGATTTGAAATGACTCTTCATTTTGTGAGCCTATAATTTTTCTTTGATATCTTGTAAATGCTCCATAGGTAAATAGAATTTTTAACCCAAACAAATTTTTTACTTTCCAGAAGTGCCAGCAAGCTGGGGGAAAAAAGATAGACATGTAACTCCAATTTTGAATCTCTTCTATTGGAGTAGGTGAAATTTACTTTAAAAGTTCCATACTAAAGGTTCATAGGAGTCTTGGCATTAATGGCATCTGAACTATGGTTTCCTGTTTTTATTTTTTTCTATTAGAACATAGCTGTATCATGGTGACTTATTCTTATCAAATTTACTGACTGACTGAAATATACTGCAGGTATATTCAGCACTGGACAAATGAGACTCCTACACTAACTAAGGTTCACACTCTGTGTCCAGCCCTGTGACATAGTACCCTATCTACCCTGCCCCTGCCGCTTATGCCATGCAGGGTATCACTCTGTAGTGTCCTATAACAAAAAGCAAAAGTTGCACTTAACTTCTGTACCAGACTGGATGGTCAGCACAGGTCTTGTAAGACATAGAAACAATTTATGCACGTTCAGAAATTCAGTAAATATATCCAGGAAATGCACTGACACATGTTGAAAATGCATGGCCCTAATTTGAGATTAAATAAATGGCTAATTGCACAGTCAGAACACAAACACTTGGTAAAACCCTGCAGCAATGAATCTGAAAGTACTGAAGGATATAGCCTCAGCTTCCCTATCTATAAGATAGATAGATATGACATGGCAAAATTGCAGATAGCAGTGAGACTGAAGCATGAGAAGACGTACATAAGACAGCTTTACTGTAGCTAGCTTAGGTACCAGAAACAGATGCAGAACAAGACTTCATCACAGGCCAGGCACACCTGCCAAGGATACTTGCATACTCTGCATACTTATACAGAGAAACAATCTGTGCTGAAACCTGTATTGCTAGCTAATTTATCACTTCTATTAGTATCAAGCTAACTAAATTAAAATTGGCTTATGTTCACCTAAACATACTGCATTCACACTGCCTAACTGCAGTGTAGAGAGACTAGGATCAAGATAATATGGCTAGTCCACTGGAACACATGGAGTCTGTGACAGGTTCCATAGCACCAGACTTAGTTTCATGTTCTAATCATAAAATCATCTTGCCCCTTTACTGTAATAAAGCTGGGTTCTTTTGGGCAAAACAGCTTTTCTGTATCAAAAGTGGGTAGATAAGTTCTTAGTTGTAATACAAAACTGAAATATCATATAAATAAACGAAGCCATTTCTAAGTTAGGGAACAGTGCATGATCTTTAAATGTCTTTTAAGAGACCTAAAATCATTAATCTTGTGCTCATGCTTTTAATACTCAGCTTACAAAGGTGTTAGAAATGAAGCTGTAATTCTGAGTTACAAAATCAAAATCCAAAATCTTTGTGTGTGTAGATGTGGTGTTTGTTTACACATCTTATTATGAACAAAGCCTACTTATTAGTGGCTCACAACTTTTGTTTTAGAGACTAACTGCAATACTCAATTTTTCAATCATACCTTTTTAAATATAAGCAACAAAACTTGCACAAAGAAGGTTTGAGCAGTTCCTGAATGCAGACTTTAGTTTCAATGCATACAAACTACTTAATCTTGGAGGAAAAGGGAATACTATTTGTAGGAGCAAAAGCAGTGTTGGGCCTTGCCAAATGTGGTTATCCAAACCACAGTCAAGAGCATGAATTCAAAAGCCTGCATATGTTGGTTTGTGATCTTAGATGTCCTAAGTCAGAGGCAATGGTGAAGTTTTTCAGATCTAGACTATACTGATAACCCTGTGAATGAAGGATGGATCATTTGTAATTGGAAAAAAAGAACTGGGCTTTCTCTTATGAGATATAGTGCTAGAGTTGTTTGATCAGAGCTGTACTTTACTGCTGGGATGTTGAGAAGCAGCAAGTCATGAGAAAGGCAAGGATTTTTTTGTGAGTGATATCATTGTTGGGATAGATTTAGACAAGATTTATAATGTAGTACATTCTTCTTCAGGTCTGAGAAAAAAGCAGGCCCAGCAAGGACTGAAAACATCCTTTGGGGCTCTGAAATTGGAGGAGAGAGAAATTCTCAGGGGTACCTGGCAGACAAAAAAAGATAGCTTGATTAGTGAAAGGTCAAGACCCTTTAACAGAGAAGAGAAGTATTATCATTTGTGGTGTGAAAAAAGATTAGCAGGAATCAGGTAGGTTACAGTGAGACATGAAGTCAATATATGTGTTAAGTCCTTGGTTCTTAGTGTCCAGCCAGTTTATGATTTTTTGTTCCCAGGCTTGCCTTTTAAAGGAGTTTTGCAAATTTCCCTTGAGCACGAGGATAGTGAGGTCAAAGTGAGTGATGGTTCTGTGATGCATTTTCCTACACATGTTTCTGGGTCTGTCTTTAATCTTCTGCCTGTAATCATTCAGTCTGGTGTGTAGTTTAGTCTAGTTTCACCCACAGAGTTTCCATGAGGGCATATGTACACTGGATGAGATATACCAGTTTTTGGAAAAGATGTGTAGGATCTGTGGATTCCCATGAGTCCATTGTGGGAAATATTGATTGTTGTAGCAATAAAGATGCGACAGTTTTTGCATTTATTGTAAAGGCAAGGCTGTATCCCATTTGATGTGTGTTCTCAGCCCTCCCCAGTCATGGCTTGCAAAGAACTTCCTAACCTTACTCATCTCATCCATGGAACCAAACTCCCCACTGATTAACAGACATCAACTGGGACACCCCATATATTACACCTTACTGGAATCTTTCCTCAAGAAGACAAGAAAGCAATCTCTCTTTGGGACTGAATCAGTGAGGCCTAAAGACATTAGATTGCTATCAACCTAGGCTGGATTCTATATTACTTAGGGCCTTGTTACACCTTACACTACGAGCTTCACAAATGTTGATCAGTGTTAGTGCTAGCTTGAGTTTGGAGCAATCACACATTTAGGCCAGCAGGGGCCTGGAGAACTAAAACGTAAGAATACCTCTTTCCCATTCCAGGCTTCCCTCCTGCCTCCCAGGGCTCTCCCCAGTTCTCCCTCCCCCTGCACCCCTGCCATCTGTGCCGCTGGGCTGCTGCTGTCCTCCGGCTGAGCCCAGCCCAAAGAGCAACAGCAACAACCAGGCAGGAAGGTTAACCCTTCCCTGCCTGCTCCCCCAGGACAGACAGCTCAGGGGCTGCAGGGGGGACACTGAGCAGGGATCTGGGGTGCTGGGCAGGGGTGGGCAGTAAACTGGATCCAGGCCACTGAGGTGGGGAGGGTGTTTACAGTGTAGCCTAACCTAGAGTGGCTATACCTTAGTATAACATGAGCTGGATAACATGGATCAGAGATAATCCTGCCCTGGAGTAACATAACTTTGAGGCACCTAAAGAGTGCTTAAAACTAGTTTCAGGTGTTAATATGCAGACAGTCAAGGTGTTAAGAGCTCCAACAGCTGCCCAAAATTACTGTGTAACAAGGTCTTTACTAAAAAGGATGAAGTCTCTAACCTCCAAAGATGTATAGTTAATATCAGAGAAATTCAGAAAAGACCTATTACTGACATCAGCTCCAAGACTGGATTCCAGCTTAGACAGCAAGCTATGTCTTCCACAGATGTAAACCAGCATAGCTGCTTTGACGTTAATGATGTTCTGTTGATTTACACTGGCTGAGAATCTGGTTCTGTGTCCATTAGCGTGTATCTGGCATTGTGGAAAATCAGTGCTCACATTTTTCCTTTTTGTGGGATCTACGATAACTAGAAATTTCTTGTTTTTGGTCCTTGTAAAATTTCCAAAACTATGAGTTTCATTTTGAGTCAAGGACTTAAACCCCCAAACAAAAATTTCCTAAAACTCATAAATGTTTCCTGCCTAGGTTTTTGGGGAGAAAGTCAAGATGAGGTAAGAAGAAGCTGACAGTAAGTGGATGTAACTTATATGGAGGGATTGTAGAGAGAGAAGAGCAGCTAATAAGGCCCTGCAGGTGTCAGATAAAACAAGTATGTGTGTGGGGGAGGAGGTACTTTATTTTATACCTCCTTTAGTTGCTTTTCCTTTATCAGTTCCATAACTTTGTCCTCTAAGGACCAAACTGTTCCAAAGTGGGATTGTCCTGGAGGTGAAAGAGGGTGGAACTTGACCAGCCTTATATAACTTGCTTGCCAGTGTGTAATGAATTACCATTTGGACCATAATTATATCACTATATCAACACCATCACTGCAATGCATTCATCTTTGACTATCATAAGCTTTCCACTTAAGCGCATTGTCATAAAGGTAATGCAAAAACCTAGACCAGCATCACTCAAAACTTGAGCCAGGCTTTCAGAAAGGCTGGCAAAATTCTCCACTTGGCCTGAACTGGGTGGATGTGCTGCTTGATCTCACTATGGATTTGTTATTTAGGTAGCCAGGTTCCATGCAGAGTAACAGTCCATAATAAATGGTTCTTTCTGTGAACATTATTGAGGTTTGTATTTGTGCCCTTCAAGGAATGCAGGCTGTAGCAATCTAAAAGTGCTGGCTCTTTGGCAGGCTAACATAGCGAAGAGACGAGCCAAGCAGAGAGCTGGAAAAATTATTTTAGGGAAGAAAACTCAAGACTGACTTTCTATCATAGGGAAATCTGTCTATTTCCTATTGTGTTACAGCTTTAAGACTGATATAACCTCTTGCAGTTTACTATTCTGAGATCCCATAGACTAGTAACTATGTGGGCTGCTGTCCATTAGAAAGGAGTTAGGGGATTTTGTAGAGTGGCAGTTTAGCATTTGTGACTGTTCCAAGTAAAAACTGCAAAATTTAAAAAAGCAAAATGTAGTTAAACAAAAATAAAAATCATGTAGCGGTTTTTAATAACATTTAAAATACTAAAGTAGGAGTCTACAGGTCCAAGTTGTACCCTTAGCTCTGCACTCACTGTGCAGTGTTGAAAGCCACCCATTCTCTTCCGTGGTTTTGCCATCTGTCCAACAGGAATAATAATCTTACCAATTTAGCTTAATTCATTGCTCTTTGTAAAGGGCGCTGAGACCTACAGATGGATGGTGCTATGGAAGAACAAGCTGTTGTTTATCACACTAAAGCATTCTAATTACAAAAAGACAATTTCCAGGATAAGTCACTTGATGAGACCTGCCTTTATTTCAAAGCCCCAAAGGACCTGCAATTAATTTCACAGATTATAGTGGCTCAGATACTATGTTTTACTTGAAAGCATTTAAAAGTTTTAGCCTGGTTGAGTTTTTACTGACTTTGAGCTATATCTTAAAGGCAGCATAAGTTGTCATTTTTAAGGTTAAAAATTAGCAACTAATTAACCTAAAAACCTCTTCTGTATAGTACTTATGTCCTAGATAATTTTGTATGCTGAACTTGAAAAATCAAGAAATTCCCATGTGTGCAATTCCAAAGAAAGCAGAAAAGTCCCTATTAATGTTAGGGGTAAAACTACTTTCTGCTTATTTATATCATCCTATATTTTCAAATGTATGTAGTATTTTATCTATTCTAAGCAATAGGACACAGTGCCACTGTATGCTGTTCAACAGTTGTAGAGGTGGCTTCATTTTAGTGGTGGTGTGTTTTCAGTTGGGGATTTCCAGAACTGCAGGCAAGTATTTGTGTACCAAATCTGTGCATGTAGATTCTGCAGTTGTTAATGGCAAAAGCATACCAATAAGACAAGAGAGGTTTGACTATACATTTACAGTCACTTGCTGAGACTATGTGCAATAACATTAACCTGCCCATGATGGAACTGCACTGCACTGTTTCCATTCTGTCATAGCTTTTCACACTTTCTTTCCCTCTTACTGAACATTGTTGAACTATTCCCACTAGAAAATCAGTAGTAAAAATAACAAACAATACACTGTTCAGTGCACTGGTACTGTACAAGTTTAACCGTAAACTCATTTTACACACCCCTCTTCCCTCTCTCTCCTCCACACACACACAGGGTCAGTGAGGGGTCTTGCAGGCATGCAGAGATGGACAAAGCATTCAGTGATTAGAGGCATTGAGTCCTTGTCTATGTGGGAGAAATCAACTGGTATAGTGGTTGAAGCATAATTAATTACTTTAGATTTACTCCACAAAGTGGGTAGTACTCTTGAATCACTCTTATTTCAGAAGAATTCCTCTGCTTCTATGGCAGAGTAATTATTCCAGAAGAAGGCAGTTGTTTCAGATTAGCATCCACATGAAGACTTACTCCTGAATAGATATGACAGCCAATTTCCCCACATAGAGGCCACATCTACACAAGATGCTTACTGCACAGTAGCTTACTACTGCGCAGTAGCTCATTAGTTCTGCACAGTAGCCTCATGGAGCACAAACTGTGATACAGTGCTACTGCATAGTAGTAACACGCTACTGCACAGTCAGCATCACCTGGAAGCTGTGCAGGGACGCTACTGTTCAGTAACGCCGGTTACTGCGCAGTCATTTAATACTTGGTTATACAAGTTCTACATGATTGTGCAGTAACTGTACAGTCAGTGTCTCATATAGATGTGACCAGACAAGACCAAACAGATTAGTGAAGACTAGGAGGAGGAAGGGAAGTAATCTTAACCATGGCTTTTGCTTCATGAGTCCGCAGAGAGCGGGTCACAACTTCAGTGCTCTCCACCTGCGTAAGCTAAGGAGTCTAGCCCTGTGACTGATTGATGCCTCCCAGGCAGGAGTACAGAGAACATGAAGGATTCTGTACTTTACTCCCCTGGGGCTCAAGTGCATGGGGGAGACATGGTTTATTCCTGTATTTTCACTTTTTTTCAAAAAACCTTATCTACAATCATTTTCTAAGCCCATTTGGGAAAGTGATTTCCTGTAAGTGAAACAGCAGTTATTTCTTCCTTTGTTCCAGATTGTCCGGCCATCGAATCATGCTACAATCCAGAGCATTGTAAAAGCAGTAGGAATCATTCCAGGCATTCCAGAACCCTGCTGCGTTCCTGACAAAATGAACTCCCTCAGCGTCCTGTTCTTAGACGAGAACAAAAACGTCGTTTTAAAGGTATATCCCAATATGTCTGTTGAGACCTGTGCCTGCCGATAAGTCTTTACAAATAAACCTTCAATACAACCAACACATTCTGCTTGACTACACTGGGAAAGTTGTGAATGGGAAATGGCTTAGACTGTGTTTGTGAATGAATCCAAACCCACATCTCCTTCTACAGAAAGAATGCAGAGACACTATAGCAGCACACGTGCTCACCTCTAAGGACCTTAAATGTCATCATTTGTCTTGCAACGTAACAATGATTCACCTTCCAGAAATTCCAGACTTTTCAAATCTATTTTAACCCATCTAGCTAAGAAATCTGATCATTTTTACTTAAGTTTACCGTAACTGGAGGACTAAAATACATTTTTATATACTATTTTCCTGGCTATTTTACTTTTCAGCTAACCAAGAAGATGGGAACGGACTTTGCAAAAGCAAGAGTATTTTAGAATATTGCTTTTTTACACAAATCAAACCTTTTTGCCTAAAATTCATACCTTTAGTCCACATATTTATACTGAAAAAATGCTGTAATAAAAGGGCTTAATATACATATTTTTCTTCAGGATTCAAATGTAGTGCACTGTATAAGCTTTTATATATTCAGTGTATTAATATAACTATTTTTGGTTACCTTTCCATAATATATACTTTGTTTTACAAAAGA
This sequence comes from Alligator sinensis, assembly GCF_000455745.1. Classification (NCBI taxonomy): domain Eukaryota; kingdom Metazoa; phylum Chordata; order Crocodylia; family Alligatoridae; genus Alligator; species Alligator sinensis. The sequence continues at coordinate 1,194,160 of NW_005841831.1, forward strand.
TGTAACACTATCCCACCGTCATTTCTGTGCTGGTTAATTTCAGGTTCTTAAACATATGTATTCTCTGAATAACACATACTATATAGTAATATGTTTAAATACTAAAAAATAACCAAGATTTATATTTTTGTAAATTATACTTTATATCCTTTAGGTTGTTACATGCTTTTAACAAAAGCTAATAAATTAAGGTACAGTAGTATTTAAAAATAGTTGAAATGTCTTTCTATAAATACACATTGTTGTATTCTGTTAATTAGAGGAAAAGCAATGCTATCTTATTTGGAATGTCCAGGCTATGCTTGTCACAATATAATTTATAAATTAAAGCCAGAAGGGACTACTATGATCATCTAGTCTGACCTCTTGCATAATACAGGCCAAAAAACCTCACCCAGTAACTTCTGTATCAAGCATAAAGTCACAGCACCCTGGTTGAAAATTGCTGCCTAGTTTGGGAATCTTGATATGGCTTAGGTGGGCCAAGTGCTGAGCTGTTCAGTCCCGTCATGATAAAACTGCTTCAGGGCATGTCCAGAAGCAGAACTTTAAGTACCTGAACTTTAGTTCTCTACATCTAGAATATAAGTGATTCCAGGGTTGGGTGACAGCTGAGCAAATGCTTTGAGGTTCTAAGTTTTAGACTCACATATCAAGACTCACCTAAATCACATTTTAGATACCTAGCTCCTTTTATGGTCCTAGCTTTTACGTGCCTCCATTCTCTACCTGTAAAATGGTGGTAATAACACTATCATACTTCATATAAGTGTTGTTAGCAATATTAAAAAATAGTATGTTAATCTTATGGAGAGTCAAACCACCCACCTTAAAATAGAAGGTTAAAAACAAAAGCATTTTGCTTAACATGAGCATCTCATGCATTCTTTGGTGCCGATAGGGTCTGATTCTTTTTTCACTGTTATAAATATGGAAGAATTTCATTAAAGTTGATGGAGTTACATAAGTGTAAACAAGATGAGAACCAGACCCATAATATACAATGCAATAGCTATACCTGAGTTACAGCTTAGAGTGTAGACCTTTTTTGCAATTTAAAAAATATATATTAAACCATTGCCTATACTGTCCTAAACAAATACTCATCTTTTCCCACAGACATGGCCTTGTTCCCATTTAACATATGGCTAGAATGACACGTTGGCCTAGTGTATTTATGTTCTGGTCTGTTACATTTTGTTTTCCTTAGGGAGCCTATTTTACATCCTGAACTGTTCCTTGGTCACAGACTTGCTTTCCAAGTCATGATGATGCAGGCAACTAGGAGAAGGAAACACAAATCTTTGATTCAATATGTCTGTAGGTAAAAGTCCCTCTTCTGTACACAGTGAGGGTACTTTAAAGAACATGGTCGACACTTAAAATTTTTGCTGGCATAGCTGTCAGCTAGATTGCAGAAAAAAAAAATCACACCTCAAACTGATGCAGCTGTGCTTGCAAACCTTTCTAATGGAGACACAGCTTATGTAGGCAAAAGAGTTCTTTTGCTGGTATAACTTATTTCATTTAAGGAAACAGAATGAGACATATCAGCCAAAGGATGTTCTTCCTGCTATAATCTGAGTCTCTGCTTGGAAAACTGGGAAGGTTTTCTGTCAATAAAGCTATACCAGTCAATTTTATAGTGCAGAAAAAGCCTAGGCCAAGATTTTTCAAAAGCAATGATTGATTTAAGGAACCTTAATGTGTGGTTACCTTACCTGAGATACCTTAAAAGGGGCCTGTTCTTGAGCCAGTGTCTAGAACACATCCTATGAAAACCAGGATCCACAAGTTGTGTAAAGTTTGGAGTCCAAAATCACTTGGCATTTAGAAGGCTTGCCCTAGAATGTGGTGTTTCAGTTATTGCAGTGGGAAGGGAGTAGTTTGGAGATGGAGCATAAGAAAGAGCCTGTATCAGGGAAATACTTTCTCCAGAAGCTGATTCTAGTATAATCTACTCCTATTAACTTCACTGGGAAATATATTTGCATAGAACCTCTGAACAAAAGGCTACATCAGGCTTAGGCTGAAGTTATACATTGCATTTAGACCATACTAAATCTGTGGAATGTTAACCAATTTTAAAAACAGAATGTGCTGTAAGCAGTTACACATTATGAGTTAATACTGTTCCTTGCCTGCATAACTCTGACTTGCCACTGGAGGGCTGGTGAGCAGGGCCACGAGAGCCAAGACACCTAGGGTCTATCCCCATTCTGAGGATGCAAGGCAGCAGTGCATCCTGGGGTGCTGGAGGACTCATTTTATCTCTGTGGAGCAGACTGAATTTACCTAAAATTTTCTAAGTAGCATGGGCCAGAGTTAACCCTCTCCTGAAGTGGCATAATGTTGAGATACTCAGAAGGCACTTAACTAGAATTAATGAGTTTTAACATGTGGATGCTCACATTTTAAGTGTCCTTAGTATGATCTAAGTTTAACATGCACTTTGAGGGTAAATCAATGGCAAAAAGAGTGATGTTATTGCTAAACATAAACAGGTGAATAGTGAGTAGGAGCTGGGAGGTAATTTTACTTCTGTATACCACACTGGTGGATGAACACTAGAATACTGTATACTGAACTAGTGTCCACACGTTAAAAAGGATATTGAACCACTGGAGACAATATAGAAAAGAGCAACAAAAATTATTTGAGGGGTGGAGAAATCACCTTACAGAGAGAGACTCAGAGGGTGCCTCTACACGTGCTCAGTAAAACATCACCATCTACACGTGTGGCAGTTAGGTCAGTGTAGACTTATTTACTACACTCTCAGATAGTACTTGTGTCAGATGGGGCTATCTGAAGGTGGAATAAATTACTGTGCTTATGTGCATGTGTAGATGGTGATGTCAGGATTAGTTTACTCCGGCTCAAATTGTACCAAAGTTTATTCAGTCGGATTAATTGCATGTGTAGACATGCCAAGAGAATTCAATCAGAAAAAAAGTCTATGAGTGGCTTATTTATTATGTAAGTACCCTAATGACAAGAAAATACCATGCATGAAATGGTGTTTTAATATAATACAGAAAGGCATAACAAGATCAAAGGCTAAAAGTTGAAGCAAGATAAATTTAAATTTTAAAGTAGGCACAATTTTTTTTTAAGTAACGACAATCACCCAGTGGAACAAAATCCCTAAGGAAGTGATGGATTCTCCATCTCTTAATGTCTTTAACTCAAGATTAGATGCCTTTTGGAAAGATATGCCTTAGCCAAAAACAAGTTATGTTTTATTCGGACATAATTTACTTGGCTCAATACAGGGGGCAACGTCACTGAAATGTTATTCCCTGTGCTAAATGACAGGTTAGACTTGATGAGCTCATGTCACATCTGGCCTTAAAAACTACAAGTCCAGAAAACAAGATTTGCATGTCACTGGAGAAGAATCATGTCACGGGATGGGGTCCTTAAGGATGGCCGTGTTCTCCTAAAGCCCCTTGACCATGCCAATGTGGCCCGATGGGCACCCTCAGTTCTTGCTCACCACGTCTTTGATGAAAAATATGAAAATAGGGAAGCTGCCTTTAAGTCCTCTTGGACACAGTTTGATGGACTTACTGAACCCTGTGAGTTCCCAGATCCCTTGTGGGTCTCATTCCACAATGGGTGTTGCGGGGCACCCTAGCCTTATGGGCTATATGCATGGCTCCAACTACCCCTTTACCACGCCCTAAGCCTCACAGATGGTGTTGGCGTTGTCTTGCCTTGACCTCATTATAATTTGGCCCCTTGTCCCCACTGGGCTCTCCACAGCCCTGTCTCTGCGCCCTCTCTGGCACCAGGGTCTCTGCACCCCAAATGCCATGCCCTCTCTGGTGCCAGGGTCTCTGCACCCCAAATGCCATGCCCTCCCTGGTGCGAGGGTTTCTGCACCCCAAATGCCACGCCCTTTCTGGCACCGGGGTCTCTGCACCCTCAAAAGCCACGCCTCTGGTGCTGGGGTTTCTGCGCCCCCGAATGCCACGCTGTCTCTGGTGCTGGGGTCTATGCCCCCAGCAAATGCTGCACTCTCTCTGGCGCCAGGGTCTCCGCGCCCCAAATGCCGCGCCCTCTCTGGCGCCGGGGTCTATGCCCCCATCAAATGCTGCACCCTCTCTGGCACCAGGGTCTCCACTCTGTAGTGGGCCCCCAATGAGGCCTCCTTCTTCCCCAAATAGCCTCACCCAAACCACCGGTCTTCTAAAACTACAAACAAAACATAAGCCCCTGGGCTATAACTTAACATAGGCTACCAAAGGTGTGCTCTGCCCTTTTACCATTACCCAGAGCAGAGGTTAGTCAGGCCTCTTTCCTTTCTCATTCTAAGAGGGCTCCTTCCCCCTTAGCCACCAGCAGAGAACTGCCTCCCTTAGTTTCAGCCTGGGTTTATATGGGCCTAAGGCCCTGCCCCTTCCTGCCAGCTGACCAGGTACAGGTGCTGACTAATTTCCATCTTAGCCGGTTGCCATGGCAACCTGCATCTGGGCTCCTGCCTGGCTCTTTGGGCTCTCCCCAGGCAGTTCCTGCTTTTCCTGCTCTTCTAGGAGCAGGGCACCTTAGTGCCCTGTGACAAATCAGATAAAAGCAGAGTAAAGGAGGATATGCTCTGTAGGGTTGTGTGAAGCTTCAGCCCCTGATTCAGTTTGGCGGAGTTTTGGCCCAATTCGGTGGCCAAATCTCCAAATCGAAATTTAATCAGGAGACCCTTTAATCTCTCTGAATCAAATCGGAACCCTCCGAATCAGTTCGGAGAGATTCAGAAAGATTCAGAGATTTGGACATAGACACAGCTTTAAATGTTTTTTCTACAGACCTCAAGGTACCAGGCGGCTCATCAACACTGTGATGGTGGGGCAGATGGAGCATCCCACAGGAGTGCAGGGGGATCCCCAGAGTGCTCAGCAGTAGACCCGGAAGTGGACCAGAAGCACTTCCAGTCCACTTCCAGATCCACTGGGGAGATGCTGCCTCCCCCTTCCACCCCCACCCCATGCTCCCACTTGGCTCAGCAACTGGTGCCTCCTGAGTCTGGAGGGTCCCCCTGTGACTGATTGCCGAGATGGGGAATGCAGGGGGGGCCCCCAGCGTGCTCCCTGGCAGACCCGGAAGTGGACCAGAAGCATTTCCGGTCCACTTCCAGGTTCGCTGCCAAGCACGTGGGGGGCCCCTGTGCTCCTATGGGATGCTCCATCTGCCCAACCATTGCAGCATTGATGAGCCACCTGGTACCTTGAGGTCTGTAGAAAAAACATTTAAAGCTGTGTCTATGTCCAAATCGTGGATTCTCCGAATCAGCATCAAATCTTCAGATTCAGATTCAGCCGAATCGGGGACAGTGATCCGAATTAACGAATTGAATCACTGTCCTGATTCGGGCCAATCCAAATAGAATACAGCCCATTTCACATACCCCTAATGCTTTGCTAAAAAACTGGAAAAGAATGACTAGGGATAAAATGTAGCGGTAATTTTGCATAGGTGTTTTGAGCTCTCCTAGTATCAATGAGATGGTATGGCATCCACACATGCTACAGGTTAATTTCTACTTTAAAAAATCATACAAAGACAGTTTAAGTAAACTGGTTGTATAATATTAGATTAGATCATTTAGGATGGTTAAGTTCAATCAAATTAAATATCAAATCATAATATGCTATATAGATAACTAGTTTATCTTACTGAGATACAAAAAACACAACTAATGAGTCCAACTTCTTTTACTTTGGCCCAGATCTATATGGAAAACAATAACATCCATGGATAATCTTCGTTACAGTCATAGAAACCATTTACTTTCTACATTGGTTTAGTAGGCTGAGTTTTATCTTCACTCTGAGGTCACTTAGGCAATAACTGGTTGTTCTTGGACCAACTTAGCCAACCTCGTGTGCATGAATCTAAGAAAATACATTACATAACATGCTATAAAGTCACACTGTTTTTCTCCATGCATCAAAGGATGCACACTGAAAATAGAAAATCTACAAACAACTTGAAGCAAACTTGATACAAAACAGATATTTCACTGTGTACAAATAATAGCTCTCAGCTGATAAAAAGAAGGAAATTTTAAGGTTGTGTGCAATGTTGTGAGATCATGTGTTGCAAGAGCACAGAGTTCTACCAGAAGAGTGATTTTGGATCAATAAATTAAGGGACTGGGGTAAATATCTGAGGGCAATGTTTGCTAACTGCTAATGAAACATTTTGTTCTTAACCCCCACCCCTCTTTTCAGCTTTTGTAGTTCCTTAGGGAAACACAATTTTATTCTCCACACCCCCAAAATGCTTCTCTTTAGACCTCTCCCTGTTGGCAAGGAAATGATAAAAAACATAATTAAGCAATGATGACCCTGAAGTGAAATGTGGATTCTTTACAGTATGCAGTGTCCTTCCCATAAGCCATATGTGTTTGTCAGATGTTTATAGAATCTTCATTAACTAAGAGCTTTGCTAGATAACAGAAGCTGAAGCATGGCATCAATGGCTAAGATAAGGGCAAGTGTACAACCAATCTGCTTGACAACTGACAAGAGGCTGTGGTTTGAAGCAGGCTGCAAAAGAGCTCAAGAAAGTGATTTGCAAAGGGCATTTCAGTTGTTTGCCTTCTGTTTCCCTTTCTTCTGCTTCTAATCAGAGGAGTTCCAGTCAACTGGAATAGCCCTGTCTTTTCTTCACCATTGGAAAGTGAGCATAGGGAAAATGAACTATTTGGGGACATTTGCTGCATTGTCCATTTTCAACATCATTGCTTGTTTGACAAGAGGTAAACCCTTGGAAGAAAGAAGCAAGTTATCAGTTACGGAGGATTCTGATATATACTTTGGTGAGCTGGGAGAGATGGAAGGTGAGACGCATCTCAATTTTAAAAGCCTACTGGAGAACATGAAGGCAGATTTACTGAGGAGTTTGAACTTATCTAGGGTTCCTTCACAAGAGAGGACCAAAGAAGAACCACCGCAATTCATGATTGATTTGTACAACAGATATGCCATGGACAAGTCTTCCATCCCTGCATCCAACATTGTGCGGAGCTTCAGTACTGAAGGTATGACATCTTAAATACAGACAGGAATTTACAAGGCAGTCTGTGAGTTGGGTATTAAGTTCCTATTGAAATTCGGGGGAAGCTTCATACCTAACTCCCATAGGCTCCTTAGACCAATCCCAGCCCTGGTCTGTTTTGTAGTTCTTTCTTCTGCTCCTTATTTTCTTTTGGTCTACACGAAACATAATGACCTTTAGTTCTTTTCTTTGATTTCACATTGTACAATCTCTCCTTCTCATACTGAATCAGATGAGGCACCATATCTATAAAATTGAGGGTTACCTTGTTATCTGTCTCAAAGCTAGAGAATTAGGGCTGAGTTGAAAAATTTGGAGCTATACGTGAGGCATCAACATAAAACCATAGGGTTGGAAGGGACCCCATGAATCCCCTCATCCAACCCTCTGCATAGATGCTGGGTATGTTTATTTCTAAACCACCCCAGACAAATGTCTATCTAGCCTCTTAATGAAAAACCTCCAATGCAGGAGTTTACGTAGCTTTCCTAGACAGCTTGTTCTGTTTTCCTTTGTTTCTTACTTTTAGGAAGCCTTTTTTCTAAGATTTAATTTAAAACTGCTTTGCTGCAATAAACCCACTGTCTTGTGTCCTGCCCTCTGTGACAATGGAGAACACTTTTTATCCCTCTTAGGTTAGTGCAGCCTTTCACATTTTTTAAAACTGCTATCCCTTCTTATGGAACAGCTGTTTGCAGTGTTCCTCCCATACTTTATCAGGAGAAAAGCCAAGTGAAAAACATAGCTCGGGATTTGAACTAGGGTCACCACTCCTCGCTCCCAAAGTTCTGGAGTGTTCGGATCAAGGGTTTTGGTTTGGGCCTGTCCCAGCTCAGCGTATCAATAAAGTGTTGTCTGTGGAACATTTAAAAATAATAAAAGCTTAATTATTAGAAGCGATAAAAGGAGTGTTAAATGAATGTAATGATGGAGAAATGAAAAGGCCAAGGAGAATCAAATCTTCTCTAATTACAGAATACACACAGCAACAACACTATAACCATCTTTATATTCCCTTATTAACATGCCTAACCCTGACCCACAAGTATGAGCTGGAGTACAGTTTCCAGGGCCCATTCTCTGCTCAGACTAGAGGTGACCATTTTTTGAACAGGCATGGAAATTTGTTCATAAAAACTGGACTAAAGTTCATCAGTTCATTTTACTTCAACCACCAAACAGCTATCAGATGGTGGGAACTCTTAAACACTGTCAACCTTATCTTCCCAAAGTGCGTAATACCTATAGCCCCCTTGACTTCAGGAAAGATTGCTAGTTCTCTCTGCACTGCTGAAAAAAAAAGCAAACCCACCAATCTAATCAAGACATGAATCAGGGACATGGAAGGGAACAGTTCCTTATCTCTTTACCAATCCTCCCGAAGTAATAAGACCCTGAAGCTTTTGGATTACCTCTTTTCCCTCATTCTCTTCCAATCTAAACTGGTTTTTGTGCTAAGATATTAGAAAGACTTTTTTTTAATGTTACGATTTTATGCTAAGATATTGAAAAGAATTGAAAAGCTGGCACAAGGGCATATATATTTGCTATGTAATTTCTAAGAGGAATTTATCCTAATGCAAAATAATAGAGGCAGAGTTTGTACTTCAGTCTTCCAGTAGATTTTCAGCCTTAGTACAGGTAGTCCTCAGACTTAGGACACAATTGGTTCCTGAAAACTGCATCTTAAGTTGAAACGTTGCAACTCGGAACCAATTTTCTCACAAGAAACAATGTTATAAATGGGAGATTGGTTCCTGAACCAAGGCCCAATACTCTATTTTCACCAAAAATACTCCAGAATTTTGCACTCGATCAATTATAGATGAGTAATATAGCTACATTAATATACTTATATTGTAAATAGCAATCATATTGATTTGGAAGGACTTCTTTGAGGTGACTTTGCTGGACTTTTTGAAGGGCTCTTGGTTGGACTTTTTGAAGGGTTCTTGACTGGAGTCTTCTCAGGAGTCTTGGCTGCCGGTTTTTCTGGAGTCTTGTCTGCTTTCTTAAAGAAAGTGCCCAAGGAAGTTTGGATAGATGTTCTCCAGGGAGATGGGTGACACAGCGAACTTGTTCGCTGGATGCCATTGCAACGGATCAAGCGTTGTAAAGTTGAAACTGAGGTCAGAAAGTTGAAACAGGGTGTCAATTTATAAACGTTGTAAGTGCGAAACGTTGTAACTCGAAACTTTGTAAGTCAAGGACTGCCTGTACTTCAGGAACTCTATCTGTCAGAGGCTCTAAAGGAAGCCACCAAATTTGAAGACTTCCTGGTTGCTCTAGTATTATCTCCATTACTGACCAGTACTTCCTACTTTTTGGCTCTTTATACTCCTAGTCCCAACTCTTTACATGCCCAATGTCATATAATTTTGGTCACCAAAACTTGATCCTAAATATAGTTTGTGTCAGCAGTGACCTCTGTCAGGGTTTCTCACCTTCCTAACATTCAGATGAAGTCAGACCATTTTATTTAAGGCTATTCATTATGGTATAGCTTTAGTTTAACCAGGCCCTTGCAAAGAGTGGGTGTTTCTTCCGAAATGGAATATAAATCTTTCTAACAGCATTAGTTCTCCTCATTGGATTAGCATTATGTCACACTATCTGTTGGAAGTTAAGTAATCACATTTATTAACCTCCTGTTGCAGATGTTGTTTCTTTGACCTCATCAGAAGAAAATCCCTTTCAGAAACACATCTTGCTCTTCAATGTCTCTATCCCACACCATGAAGATGTCACCAGGGCTGAGCTAAGAATCCACATTTCCTGTCATAAGGATGCTGGCTCTCTTTCTAGACTGGAAGGCAACATGGTCATTTATGATATTCTTGAGGGAGACCTCTGGGAAAGCCAAGAAGGCACCAAAGCATTCCTTGTCTCTCAGGATATCCAAGAATGTGGATGGGAAATGTTTGAGGTATCTAGTGCTGTGAAACGATGGGTCAGGACAGACAGAGCAAAGACTAAAAACATGCTTGAGGTTGCTGTTGAGAGTAAAACACTGGGTGATTTCACTTGTGGGAAGCTGGACATCAGTGTTACCCCTGACACTAAAAATCTGCCCTTGTTAATAGTGTTCTCCAATGATCGCAGCAATGGAACCAAGGAAACCAAAGTGGAGCTCCGGGAAATGATTGTTCATGAGCAGGAGAGTGTGATAAAAAAATTAGCAAAGAACAGCACTTTGCCTGCAGAGGAAGAGGATGTACAAGAAAAATCTTTATCCATCACGGGGCTCCGCCAGCCTTCATCCAGAAGCAAAAGAAGCACTGGATCGAACCACTGTCGGAGAACCTCCCTCCGGGTAAACTTCAAAGAGATTGGCTGGGATTCCTGGATCATTGCACCTCAAGATTATGATGCATTTGAATGCAATGGGGGTTGCTTCTTTCCTCTGACAGATAATGTTACCCCAACGAAGCATGCTATCGTTCAAACCTTAGTGCATCTCCAAAACCCTAAGAAAGCTGCAAAGGCCTGTTGTGTTCCTACCAAGCTTGATCCCATTTCCATTCTCTACAAAGATGATGCTGGGGTGCCCACATTGAAATATAACTATGAGGGGATGAAAGTAGCAGAATGTGGCTGCAGGTAGTACAGGGCAGCAACTTTGAGAGTGAGAACACAAACCTTTCTCCTCTTTTGTAAATCTGTACATTAATGGTGTAAATGTAAATACATGCATGCAAACAGTCTTTTGAAAAAAACAAATGCTTTACCTAATTATATTAATTGTAAATAAATTGCATATATCATGGTACAATTAATACTGGATTAAATCCTATGAGATTGATAGTCCAATACATTATTTAATAATAGATAACACTCCATCCTGCGTAATCTAAACATAATGTTTTGCTAATTCATTTAAATGCTCTGGTTGCAAACTAGAGGATTCTCAAAGCAGCCTCTAGAATTTGGATGCCCAACAGAATTTAATAGGAATTAATGATCTAAATACCTTATGTAGGATGAACAATCTATCATGGAATAAAAGGAAACTAAGCTTTACTGTGCTCTTTGGTAATTGCCATTTGCACATTTTTTTCCTATCAATAGCTTAGTCCTCAGTGAAACTACCGTGTTTTCACTTCTATTTCACACAAGATAAGGCCATGCATGTAGGCACATAATACATAAAATGACTCTGCCTTCTTCAAACCAATGGTAAATTGTTTGTATGTCTATACCTTTAGTTAACTTTGGAAAACTCACTTCTTATAGAACTCAAAGAATTAAGCACAACTGGATGGTAAACTAGATGCTGCAAGCCCTTATTCCTAAACCAGGACTTTCAAGACGTTTTAGTATACATGACTTACAACCATGAGCAAAGGTTTGTCACATTCCAGCTGAGTGTTTCAAGTCTTAATTATTTCCAGTGTTTCCTTGTGTGTGTGGCAGGTGCTTTTGTTGTAGCTTTCTTATCCGCATTGTCCCTATTTTTACCGCTTTATGGCACATACTTGAACGATAAGAAGTGCAGCCTTCCGCCTTTAAGACACCATTTCCTCTGAAGAACTGCATCCCTTATCTCCAAACAGAGATAAAGAGCCATTTTGACCTACTGTACATTCTTAGTATTTCTTCAGAAGAATATGCAGTCAAACAATGTTCATAATTAGAAGCTGCATCCTGCTCCCACTGATTCCGCAGGGAGCTGTTGGGTACTCAGCAGTTTTGAAAAAAAGATTTTTATGTTGGTGGCTAAATGTGTGCTGAGGGGTCTAACTTCAGGTTCCCAGCTTTCAAAAACATTTGTTAGTGAGAAATATTACTTTTCATGCCTAAATATACTCCCTGCTCTAACTGGAAGCTTAGCAATAACTGAAAAACCTTAGCTATATTTGTTGAGATATAGTAGTGGGGGTGATGGTATCATTGTATGTTCCTTCAGTTGATAGGTTTTACTTTCATTAATCAGGGACTTAATCCTGAAGTCTTTAGTCAATTTGAATTCCTTTTGATTTCAGTGAGGGTTTTGCCTAAATAAAACCTACTTAAAGCCTTGTTAATTCAGCTCCAGGTGATTGGTCTAAGTCAGTGATTCTCACTCAGCAAGCTACAACACCTGGGAGTGCCTTGAGATCCTTTCAAGGGCGGTGTAGGGTACAACATGGTGTTAGCACTTTTAGGTGTGCAAACATGAATCATAAGATAAATCCAGAGTCTTTAAATTGGAATCCATGCTGTCAGTACCATTCTGACATGTCCTGCTTTTTCTGTGTTCTTTGCAACAGAAGAATTGCTCTCTTATTTTTATATAGTAAAAAGACAAGTGAAAACCAAGAGCTGGCATTTTCCAAAGGTTGCCCTGAATCTATCAAGGGGACCCTTAAGTCTCAAAAGTTTGAGAACCATTAGTCTATTTACCTCACATGACAGCCATGATTTCCCGTTTCTTTTTCTTATGCAAAGTCTCCAACCAAAGTCCCATCATATAAAATGTCATGCCTAAACTGATTAACAGTACGGCTGTGTGAAGCTTCAGTCCCCAATTCGATTCGGCGGAGATTCGGCCCAATTTGGTGGCCGAATCTCTGACTCTGAATTGAATCAGAAGACCCTTTAATCTCTCCGAATTGATTTGGAACCCTCTGAATCAATTCAGACAGATTCAGCGATTCAAACATAGATACCGCTTTAAATGCTTTTTCTGCATACCTCTAGGTAGCAGGGGCTCTGAACGCTACAATGATGGGGCAGATGCAGCGTCCCACAGAAGCAGGGTGTGTTCAGCAGCAGACCTGGAAGTAGACCAGAAACACTTCCGGTCCACTTCCAGGTCCATTGGGGAGCACGTAGGGCCCCCCCTCCCCATCTCCCTGGCTCGGCGACTGGTGCCAGCTTGGTCTGGGGGAAGGGGCACCCGGGGTCCCCCTGCGGCCAATTGCCGAGCCAGGGAGCATGCGGGGGGGCCCCCCTGCATGCTCCCCAGCAGACCCAGAAGTGGACTGAAAGTACTTCTGGTCCACTTCTGGGTGCGCTGCCAAGCACACTGGAGAGCCCCCAGCACCTCAGTGATCACGAGCCGTGCCTGCTACCTCAAAGTATGATTCGCCAAATCAGCATTGAATCTTCAGATTCAGCCAAATCAAATCGGGGACAGTGATCCGAATCAATGGATCGAATCACTGTCCCTGATTCGGGTTGAACCCGAATCCAAATCGAAAAGCGTCCGTTTCGCACAGCCCTAATTGATAGACTAGCTATCTGTTCAAAACGATCCATATAATTGATGAGGCAAGAATCTAAATGGTAGCTCAATGTACAGCAAGCAACGTGATTTAAATGGGTACATGTGTTTTAAATTAGGGCCGCCTGTGGGCAAGATCAATTCATTTGGCACAAACCATTCAGCTATGAAGTCTAATACACAGTTTATTTACTATTGTTAATATAGAGCAAGTAGCAGGCAACCAAGAGTGAAGCAGTTATAATGCTATCAAAAGCTTCAGGTGACATCATAAGCCATGAAAACAAAGCTCAATTCACTGGAATCCTGAGACTGAATTATAGTCCTTTTCATTCAGAATTGGCCTGCACAAACCTAAATTAAATATCTGCATCCACCCATGTCCCATGATCCACTTTCCACTGCTGTTTCCCCCAACCTCACTAAGTTGCTACTGATGTTTCCTTCCAGTTCTACTCCTTGTGTTCTCTACTCTTTACCTTTGTGTCTTGATATTTCTTCTACTCATTATTACTGTTCCCTTTTCTCTCAGTGTCCAGTGTTCCCACTGCCTCTGCTTCCCTACTGTCTCCTGTGCTCCAGATCATTATCACAGCCTCCCCTTCCTGTGGGCATAAAGAAAGAAGTGGAGTGCTCACATTACCAGAAAATGTGTTTAGTGACTTGTGAAGGTGATAGTACCTCAGAGCATCCATTCATTTCACATAGAAGGCCTGATTCTGTTCCTATAGGGTTTCAGTGAGAACAGGATTATGTTTATGATCAGCTGAAAGGGCAAATAACAGGAGCACCATCCTCCAGAAATTCACAGGGAGATACTCATAAACATCAACATTTCTTTCATGGGAACTTATGTTATATATTGATTTTTTTATTTAGAGAAAAGAGTGGTTTGGTAGTGCCTTTTATTGGACCAATTAAGTTGGAAGAGATGTTAGGCTAGCTCTGTGGCACAAAAAAACCCCTCTCTCGGGTCAGATTTGTATTTATACATTTATTCACTGTGAAGAAAGACAAAAAAGCATGTTTGGCCCAAAGATTCAGATTTCAACCACATTAGCAAAATTCCAGAGCAACACCACTGATCTCTTCAGACTTTCAGCACTATAATCAGTTCCATAAGAAATGTACAGAGCCTGATAATGGGCTCTAATAAGGCCGAAGTGATGCAATGCCACCTTCAAGTAGCTCTTTTGAGTTAACTGTAGATTCCCTGGGCATCAGAGAGCCCAAAGGTTACACACAGCTGCTATACATCCATCCAGTTGGAATGTAAGGGGAATACTCCAGCCATGTGTTGTTCTTCACATTAAACGTAAGGGAAGCTTGTGTTAAGCAAATAAAGGTTTATGCATAATATACCCACTGAGCAGCACAAATCCTGCTCCTAGCTGTAACAGGCAGCTCACTCTGTTTTGATCAGTATTTGGAACCATGCATTCCTAGGTAAGCAATGATGTTTTACATTCTCCATCCCCACCCCTTATATGACAATAGCAACTATTTCATATTCCTCATATCAGGGGCCCAGTATGGAGTCTAATGGCTCTGCCAGCTCTATGGCACTTGTGTATTCTCTATAACTTTCTGGCTGGTTTCTGCTGCCAGAAAACTCTTGAAGCAGCTTGAAAGGCTATGCAGAGGTGAGGATTTGAAACCACTGTTTAAACCCACTGTTCTAAATGTACAATGCTGAAGTCAAATTTAAAATATGCTTTATTAATATGCATCTCAGCCACTCCACTGTTATACTGTGGATAGATTTTTTTCGCACAGGCTCTAACCACAGGGAAAAATTTCTGTACATTTCATTGTTAAGCCAACAGAAGTCTTCAGTCTATTGTAATGTGTTAATTGGAGCTGGCTGCAAAATGGGAAGTGGCTCCACCAAAAAATGTTGACCTATTCTTAAAAACTGCAGGAAAACAACAACTCCATTCACATGAAAAAGCAAAGCTACACGTGCCTCTATGGCATTGTTGTTACTGTGCCATCATTTAGTACTTCCTTTGGAAAGTGCTAAAGGATGGCACAGTGCCATCTGTGCCGCGCAGTTATTTTTAGCAGCTACATCGCTGTAGCGACATGCTGTACCGAGGGTGTGAGTCACTACGGTGGCATAACTGCTGAGTCACAGGTTTTGCCCACTGACGCTGTGTCGCTATAGTGCGTTGCTACACTGATCACTGATCATTGGAATGAGCCTATATTCCCTTTTCCCCAACCTTTATCCTATGCCATAACCCACCACACAGGATTTGTAATATAATTACCCATGTGGGCAACACCAGCTGGTTACGACAGCTGAGGAAGTACCACTCCAATTTTGATCAATTTAACGACTGATAAAGTGCCAGTAACCTCACAGGGCTCTGTGCTGTCACATCAACATGGCACACATCGACACGTTTGAGGTGGTCAGCTTATATCCACACATAGGCTTCAATCTTGGGCTAGGTTAGAAGTGCTGAGTGTTCAGCAGTTCAGTGTTGCAAGCTCTAAAAATTCAAAAATCAGGAGTCAGCTGTCAAAAGTAATGAGAGAGAGAGGGAGAGATAGATTTAATTTACAAAGATATATTCATGTTTTGGATCTATTTTTTGAACTCGTCCCTACCCAGCCCTAATATGTGAGGCAGTTTCAGCAGTGCCAGCTCTCCACAGCTAAGGTGACCTGTGTCCTGACTTTGCAGAGCCTCTCACTGAGAGATCCAGCTTAGCACACTTTTGTGTAAAATGCTATGATGTTCTGCAAATGAGGGAGGCAGACAATAAGAGAGGTTTCCCTATGCCTAGCTATGACTGAAATGTGCATTAGTACTAAACTTCTTGCTTCATAGGGAGAACGGGCTCCAGCAGGGGCTGAAATTATATTAATTGAGCAGGCAACACTGCTGATCCAATGGCTTGAAGAGGACTGCCAAAGCTGGGCAAAATAAGGTTATCAAGGCAGTGGCATTCACAAAAGACTTGGTCCTGTCCACATCTAGGACTGGGTTTAGTTACCTACAAGCTCCTTCTGCAAATGTAAATCACACTAGGGTGACCTCCATTTAGAAGCCTAATGAAACGAGTTAGTTCCTCTGGACATCCACAACAGACTGTACTTCCTCATTTGGAGCGCTGAGTCCAGCAGGTTAAAACAAAGAGAACTTTGGGATGGGGGAGACACTGAATAAAGCTGGGGAAGCCAGCAAGTAATACATCATCCATATCAACTAGTCAAGACTCCCATCCCCAGGGTGTCTTAGTAGCAATCTTCACCTTATTAGTCTCTCAGGAGTATGTGGAGCTGACAAGGCAAGGGGTTCTAGCATCAACCACCTCCCTCTTCCCTTGTGCCTGCACACACTGTTGTTCAGGAATAGCTGACTTCAACCTGCAAGCAAGTCCATCTTCAGCTTTGAGGGCAGGGGTGGGCAAAATACAGCCCACAGAGGGATTCTGTCTGGCCCGCAGTGGTCTCGCAGTCCTACCTAGCCCAGGCACAGGGTTAACCCAGGCCATGGCACATGCAGCCGGTCCTGCCATCCCCAAGCATGTAGTGGGGCTGGGGCGGCAGAGGCCAGACTGCCTTCCCAGCAGCACTGGTGGCAGCTCCTTCTGGCTGTCACAGCCGCCAGACATGGCCCCACTACCTGGGCACCCTGGCCTGTGTGCCCCACACCCACCGCCAGGGGCAGGACCCGTGCAGGCAGGGTGCTTGGCTGGGCAGCTGGGATGAGGCCATGGACAAGCAGGGAGCAGCATCTGGGAGCAAGACAGGCATGCAGGGCTGGGGAGACCCCGGGATCTTGGGGCAGTGATAGCATGGAGCCAGGGCTGGGGCCAGGCCAGAAGCGTGATCTCTTGCCCATACGGTCCTGCAACAGACACAGACTCTGCAGGCAAGGGTGTGCAGGAAGCAGATCATGGCTCTGCTCTGGCTCTGGCCCCATGATCCTGGACTCAGCCCTAGACACAGCTCCCTGCACACCTATGGCTCCATCCTGTCATCCCAGCCATGCACCCTGCCCACGTGGCTCCTGGCCAGTCTGCATGGAGACCCTGTGGGGCTGTGCCAGCACATGGCTGGGACCATGGCAGGGCCATGATCTGCTGTCCACATGCCCCTGCAATGAGCAGTCTGCAGGCAAGGACGTGTCAGGTAGTGGATCGTAGCTCTGCCTTAGGCCCCATCTTTGTGCTGTCACTGCCCCACAGCCCCATCTTCACCCACCCATAGCCCCATCCCACACAGGGAGCTCTGGTGAGATGTTGTGCTGGAGGGTGGGGGTAGGTGTTGACCTGGCCCACAACAGTTCAGCAAAACCTGCTGTGTGGCCCACGGGTCCAAATAATTGCCCACCCCTGCTCTAGGGCATAGGTTTCTCTGGTAGCTTTGGCACCAATGCCAGCTGAAGGGGTCCTTGCTCAGGCCCTGGGTAGGGAGGCCTTTAGCAGACTACCCGCTGATCTGTTTGATCTGGCATCAGAACTGGCAAGTTTTTAGTATCACATTGTCTGGAAATTATTTAGGGAGCAGTCATCCATGATTTTTGGCAACCAAACAGAGCAGGGGTTGGCAACATCTTGGACAGAGTACCAAAAAACACACGCAAGCTTGACCTGTAAGGTGTTGGATTGACAGGGGCAGATGGTGGGGGCACTGCAAGAGGCCCAATCCTTGTTGTAGCAGTGCAGCCCTGACCCCTTCCCTGCCGTCCACCCCAAGACATGCATGCCAAGCAAAAAGCCTTTTGTGTGCCACACTCTGGCACTCATGACCCTAGAAATTGAGATCATTAAAAGTCACTGAGGTTCTCATAGTTTCATATAATTAGCTAGAGGACAGGAGAAAACCATAGGCAGTCTTTAATAGCTATTACTAGTACTTATTTGATCAGTATGCACCATGCTAAACAAAAATGTATGGTAGGTCCACTAGATGTTTGTGATCTAGACTTGACAAACAATGCAGTACAGATTGTATTTTCTATCTACAGGAACTGGAAGGGGCAAGATAGTAATGGCTTACACCACAGTTTCACTGAAGAATTATTTGCGCCACCCGCAAAATTCAGAATAATATTCTGAGACTTTCAAGGATATTGGTTGTAGCCATGCTAGTCTAAGGACATGAGCGGAAAACGTTTTTTGGGTAAATGTGATATATTTTATTAGACCAACTAAATAGTTGGAAAAATTTGTTCTTTGCAAGCTTCTGGGTACAAACATACTTCTTTAGGCAGAGGGAGAGTCTACAGTTGTATTGTGATCTCCTGCATAGGACAGAAGCTAGGTTTCATCAAATCCATCCTAAAACCTGTTGTCACCCAAACAGCGAGTTTTATCTAAGATGCAACACACTTTCTACAAAAATTTTTAAACATAGACCACCTTCCCAGCAACACCTTCCTAGCCACCATAGATGTTACCAGCTTATATACCAACATCCTACACCAGGATGGCATCCATACCTGCCTTGCATGTCTGCAAGAGCCAGAGTAGAACTCAGATTACAGACCTAAAGATATTACTGAACTTGTACACATCATCCTCACACACAACAACTTCACTTTCAATAACCAACACTTCCTCCAGATCATAGGCACAGCTATGGGCACCAAAATGGCCCCACAATATGCCAGCCTTTTTATGAGCCACCTGGAAGAATTCCTCAAAAACCACATCATGAAACCCATGCTATACTTAAGATATATAGATGACATTTTCATCATGTGGATTGAAAACCTGCAATCTCTGGTTGATTTCCATCAGAAATTCAATAGTCGTCATAGTGATGATCCAGGATTCATCACCCCTCCATCAGACACTCTCTTAAATACTCCAGCACCATTGTTTCCTTTTTAGACAGTATGGTCACTATCCAGAATGGTAAATACAAACCACCATATTCAAGAAACCCATAGACTAACACATATCTGCACAGAACCAGCAATCACCCTTAGCACACCAAGAAAGCTATAATATACAGCCAAGCCCTGCAGTACCACCACATTTGCACTGAGGAGAACACCCATGATTGTCACCTCACAAATCTCAAAAAGGCTTTCACTCAACAATGACATTCCTCTAAAGAGATAGATCGCACATTTGAAAGAGCCACCTGGATACCATGTGAAGAACTGCTGCTGTACAGAAAGAAAATCCCCATGAATCGGACACCATTAGTTATTACATACCATTCTTCCCTGGAACCTATATGGAAAATCCTCAAACAATTGCAACCCATACTAGAAGAAGACTCACTTCTTAAAGAGATCTCCCCAGAGCCACCCATCCTAGCCTTTAAACAAGCACTGAACCTCACCAATCTCATGACCAGAAGCAAATTTCCTGTGGTGCAGAACACACCAAATGGATCCAGGCCATGCCAGGACAAGAAATGTAAAACCTGCCAACATATCTCCACCACTCCCACAATAACTACACCCCACAACAGAACCATCACCATTCCTGGATCTTACACCTGCACCTCCAGAAATGTAATATCTCATCCAGTGCACTAAATGCCCTGATGGAAAATATGTAGGAAAAACCAAACAATAACAGCATACCAGAATGAACGCATACCAAAAATCTATCAAAAGACAAAAATACCCACTTACCTGTGGGTGGACATTTCTCACAAGTTAATCACCGTCTCTCTAATCTTTCAGTCCTAATCCTCAAAGGGAATTTACAAAACACCTTTCGCAGACGAGCCTACGAACTTCACTTCATCAATCTACTGGATACAAAAGTCATGGACTAAATATAGACATTGGATTCATGGCACATTATATCCTGTCTCCCATCTGATAACCCCGTGTAACCTCTATATAATTTACCAGCTACATTCCTTTACCAGGTCACCATTCCCTTTTGTCCCCCACCCCATCTCTCACCTATGGCCTTACACCCACTCTGATTCCTTACTGCCATGCATTTGCATTTTCACTGACCTGCATCCCTGCATATTAGCTTCTATCCTATTCAGAAGAGCACAATGAAACTGTAGCCTCTCCCTCTGCCTGAAGAAGGGTGTTTGTATCCCAAAGCTTGCAAAGAACAATTTTTCCAACTATTTGTCTGCCTGAGACTTTCAAGGAATTTTACTTGAAGGTCACTTTGAAGCTTCAGCTTGTATCTATCTTCTGAGTGGAGAAGGTTGGTATGAACTCATTATAGTACTGCTGCATGCATTACACTGCCTCCCCATCTGCTTACAACTGCAACACTAAGTCTTGGCTAAAATTAGAGTGAATGGAAAAGTGGTAAGTAAATATTGCTTAACTTCTTTTTTTAATGTTGCCACTGGGATGGGAGAGTAAATGTTGGGGGGTGGGGGGAGTAATTTACTGAGAAAAATTCAAAATATTTTTATATAAGTTGTTTTATAATAAAAATGTAGCATGTTTAACAAAAGGTGATTTTTTTTTCTAAAAATGACCATTTTTCATTTATTAAAACTTTTAAATTAAAAAAAATCAACCATATCTAATTTTAATCTATAAATGCCTATGTGCTTTGGGACTTGAATGTCTCAGGAACAGCATCTTTTTTACATGCTGTGAAAACACCAATGGAACTTTTTGTTGAAGTTTGGTTTTTCAAGGGAACCTTGAAAATTTAGTATGATTTATCATTATAGCATTGCTATAATCCCTAAGAGACCTAGTCATGCACCAAGAGCACATTGTCTTTTTGTTCTGCATGTAGCACCTAATACAGTCTCAGACATGGGCCAAGAAACAAAAGACAGATAAAGACAGATGGGGAACAAAAGGAAACAATGAGGCAATATTAATTAGCATGACCTGTAGTGGTTTCAGTACCCCAGCAGCCTAAGCGCTGTCAATATTTTCTTAGACACCATCAGAAAGGACAAATTTAGGGAGGAATTTTTCTTTCCTTATAATGGTCCAATCCCATCAGTTCCCTGAAGATTAATCTTCCTGACATCCTTTCACCTTTCTTGATTTTTGCTGGCATCATGGAAATATAACATATATTACCATATTTGACCATAATCTCCTTTTCCTCTTCCTGATGCATCATAGAAACTGTAATTTCCTTAACATTCATTCCAAGCATATTTCCTCCTATCACATAATATGTCATAATATTTTTAAAATAAAAGCATTCAATGGTCATTTTCCAAATCCAAAAGCAGCTTGTGTCAAAAGGTCACCTTTATCTTCTTGACCTGGAGAGCATGATGTGGAAACCAGCAGTGTTCTTGGATAGCTCTCTACTCCTGCAAAGTCTGCTTTTACTGCCACCTTCAGGTGACTGTGTTGCTACTGCAACTTAAGTGAGCTGGTTTGGTCCTTGCAAGAGAAAGGAAAGTAATACTGTTATGAGAACAATAGTTGGATTGGAAGAGCTGTTAAAAAATTACATCTCTCCATCCTAGAACCTGCTTGGTATGTGAGTTGAGAGATTAATGCAGACCATTCTGGGAAAGATAAAAGGAAATACCTCTTTCCTCAAAGTAAGTAGGAAGTTCAAGCCCATAGGAAGTTAGAGAATGAGATGCTGGTAAATGTTTTTCAAATTGTCTATGACCTGTACAAAGTACAGGCAGGCCTGGACTTCAAGGTTAAGATTAAATATAGGTGAATTCAGAAATGGGTCTTTGATTTGGCCTATCACAGAGATAAGTTTCAATTGCAAATTTTCATTCTGGATCTGGTTGCTCAGAGATTTCACATCACAGGTTTTGCTTCAGGCCCATCTCTATACAGGATTTGTAAGTTATATGTGTTAAAAGAAAAATCAAGGTTCATGTTTTAAGGCATGAGATGTTCACTAGAAGTCAGTAAGGATTCCATCCTCCCATCATTGATACAGCATTGAACAAGTGGCAATGTGTATTACGGATTATCTTTTCTGCTTAAAAACCAATGCCAGTTAGGACAACAGAACTGACAGACCATTGGACTGACCAAATATGGAAAACCTTCTACGCCTTTGTCATGGATTTTCAATTGTGCATATAATGGAAATGTTATCACCACCCATCATGTGGAATTTTTATTATAAAATTAGTTCAACATATAAGTTGTAAACACAGTTATATCAATGAAAATGAAAATCTGAGATGACTGACTGATTAAAATAACTACTGTTGCCAAGGCCTGAGATTTAATTGTGAATCTCATGATACTGCATATATGATTTTTTTAAATACTATAAATATGTTAACATGCAGTGTCATTATTTTTTTGTGGTTAGGAAAGGTGCAAGCTTGAAGCATGTAAGCTAATGCACAGACAGACAGGAAAAGAGATCCATCCTGACACATTCTCAGGGAAATGGATTATTGTACTCTTTTTCCTGATTCCTGTCACAATGGATCCATTTTATGACCTTGTTCCTTGGCTCCTGGGCATACTCTCCTCCAGCAGCAGCACTGAAAGGAGGAGGGAAAGAAAGTAACAAACAAGAAGAAAGGGTTTGTGGAGAGATCCAGGCTGTAGTTCCAGCAAGCAAAAGATTACACTACTATGTTTGCAAATCCATGTTCCGTGTCATTCAGGTCACAGGTACATTTTCAAAGTGAATGTCTTAATTCCGTTTCATAATCACAATACTGGTCAACTTCGTTCCTCTTCTTTTAAGTTCATTTAATCCTTGTGAACAGAGTCAGACTGCCAGTCCTGGAGACTAGCATCTCTATTGATTGACAACAAAGGAAAAGACATTTAAATTTTTTTACAAAACAGGCCTCAACCCCAGGCTAATGGGACCATATTTAGGGCTGGAAGATTAAGTCTGTTTGCCCAGTCGGTCTTATGTCTTTTAACAGTTATGTGGTCCAATATAGACTGGAACAAGGCACCTGATGCAGGAGACTGGGACTGGCTGAGCAAGAGAACTGGGAATGAGGATAAAGGTGGAGAGAAAATGAGATCAGTGGAAGATTAGGAACTGGGAGAACAAGGAGCCAAATGAGTGTGGTGAGGGAGAGGCAGAGATTTAGGACTGGCAGCTAGTGAGGTAGGGAGGAAACAGACTGAATGAAGAATCCCTGGGTTTAGGTCTTAAAGACTAGGACAGGGAGAGGGGAAGACTGGGGCTTGGATGGGGACACCACATGCAGGGTGTCACAGGGTACCACCATAAATTGTTTTGTATACACTGCCCTTTAGGCAGTCTGCCCAGCTCTTGCCCGCCACACCTTGATGTTAGTTGTTATCAAGAGTGCAGGATGCTGCCCTGGTGTTATTGTAGTAACCACTGTATTTGTGGCCAAGGCCTTATAGGCCAATTGCCTGGCTCCGTACCTCCCCTACATCATGCCCCATGCCTCTCAGATGGCATCCTCTCAGATGCAAACATGGAGAAAGAAGCAAACAGGACAGTTTGCAAGCAGCTCACTGGGAGGAGGAAGAGGAATCAGGTACCAGATCCTACTCAGAGATGGTAACTAGGCCAGGGTGGCCTGTAGGTTTGGCTGGCTGAGCGCTGTTTGGTGGGTTTGTGAGCTTGGGTGTGGGCTCTGAGCAGCTGAGTGGATTGATTGCTGACTAATTGCTGCCTGGGTGTGACAAAGGACCTTAACAAAGGGACCTAGTGGGTCCAAGCCTAGAAGAGGTATATAAGGAGACAGTCCAAGCAACCAGGTGAAGCAGCAAACAGGGATAAGCAAACAGGACATTTTGCAAGCCGTTTGCTAGTCAGTTTGCCACCCCCATCTTTGAATGGGAGCCTGAAAGGTAAGATTCTTTTTTATATGTAATTAAGACTGACTAACCTACATAGTTTTTCCAAGCAAACTTCCCCCTCGCTCTGGATTCTAGTTAAATAAGGGGCTTAAGTCTTGGTCTAGATGTTAAATTTTAGCTGCTAAAATAAAACTCTCTCTCACATTCCTTCACTGTAAGCTTGCTGAGAGGAAAGACGTTACAGGGGAAAGGGAACTCTTCAGATCAAGGGACAACAAGCAGGTCAACTACAGAGTTTTCTAGGGAAGGTCTGCTTGGAAAGAGAGGCAAGATGTGAGAGGCAGAAAATTAGAAAACCCAGAGATATGGCTGGAAGACATTGCAATCCCAGAGCCACTGCTACTTCCAGCTCTTGCTCTGCTTGCACCTGTGAAGTGTCTGTCCAGGAAGGACCACACACCATTGAGGCTTCCACCCAGGTCCTGCTTTGGTCCTGTGTAGACAGTGGTTTGCAGATTCATTCCAGTCCCAGCCAGGGTGGGGGAGTGCCTGCAACGTGAGTGGTGCCTTCTAATAGTGTCCCTCAGGGACAAGGAAAGAGAGCAACAGGAGAAAGTAGTAAGGCTCTGAAGCATCCTCTGCCATGAGGACTTCATCAGTTCCATGTTGGAGGAAACCTGTAGGACTGTGGATGAAGGACTGCCAGAGGTGATGCTAGAAAAACAAGAGGGCATGGACTCCCAGGAAGGTGGAAGCTGGGAGCTTGTAACTTCTGGCAGCAAGAAGTTGTCATCATCACCATTTGCAGTGGTTTGCCTGAAGAACAGATATGGAGTGCTAGCAACAGAGGAGAAAAAGCCCTCTTTTGGTGGAAGAGGCCAGGCCAGGAATCCCCAAGGTGGTGAGGATCGAGACCAGTGCCATGAAGAGGAAGTGATGGGTGGTGGTCCTACCTTCTGTGGGGGACAGAGGGATCCATCTGTTGGTCTGACCTGTTGTCCTGTGATGTCTGCTGCTGGCCTGGACCCCAGGTTCAAGATGTTACAGAAGGATTACTGAGACTTGTCCAACACTCTGACTACTACCCTATGCTGCTC
The DNA here is from genome assembly GCF_000455745.1 of Alligator sinensis. Lineage (NCBI taxonomy): Eukaryota > Metazoa > Chordata > Crocodylia > Alligatoridae > Alligator > Alligator sinensis. The sequence goes on from NW_005841831.1 coordinate 1,219,175, forward strand.
ATCCATGTGGGCACCAGTGATACAGCCAGGGGTGACCCTAAGCAGATAGAGTGATGACAGGGCTCTGGGTGTAAGGGTGAAGGGGACAGGGGCACAGGTCATGTTTTCCTCAATCCTTCTGGTCAAGGGGAAAAGCCCAGGCAGGAGCAGACACATTCTGCAGATCAATGCATGGCTGCACAGGTGGTCACCAACAGGTATTTGGCTTTTTCAACCATTGGATGTTGTTTCAAGAAGAAGGATTGCTAGGAAGAGACAGGATCCACCTAACGAAGGGAGGGAAGAGCATCTTTGCAGACAGGCTTGCTAACCTAGTGAGGAGCTTGAAACTAGGATCGCAGGGTTATGGAGAACAAAGCCCTGAGGTAAGTATGGAAGTGGGGGACCTGGAGGAAGCAGAAACAGGAGGGGGCAACAGGGGAGGCCTCATTCTTCCTGAGAAAGTAGGGCAATTGGCTAGTCACCTCAGGTGTCAGTATATGAATGCACAGAGCCTGGGAAACAAGCAGGAAGAATTGGAAGTCCTCACAGTCACAGAACTATGATGTAATTGGAATAACAGAGATTTGGTGGACTAGCTCACGTGACTGGAGCACTGCCATGGATGGGTACAAACTGTTCAAGACAGACAGGCAGGGGAGAAGAGGAGGAGAAGTTGCACTTTATGTAAAAGATCCGTATGATTGCTTAGATCTCCAGCATGAAACTGGAGATAAGCCTGTTGAAAGTCTCTGGGTTAAGGTTAGAGGAGGCAGAAGCAGAAGGGTGATGTTGTGATGGGTGTCTGCTATAGACCTCCAGACCAGAAGGGTGAGGTAGAGAAGGCTTTCTTCAGACAAGTAGTAGAAGTTTCCAGATTGCAAGCCCTAGTTCTCATGGAGGACCTCAATCACTCTGACACCTACTGGGAAGGCAATACAGCAGTGTACAGGCAATCCAGGAAGTTTTTGGAGAGTGTTGGGGACAACTTCCTGGTACAAATGTTGGAGAGACTAACTAGGGGCCATGTTCTTCTTGACCTACTGATCACAAACAGGGAAGAATTGGTAGGGGATGTAGAAGTGGATGGTAAGTTGGGCAGTGGTCACCACCAGATTATCAAGTTCAGGATCTTGGCAAAAGGAAGAAAGGAGAGCAGCAGAGTATGGGCCCTGGACTTCAGAAAAGCAGATTTTGACTCCCTCAGGGAACTGATGGGCAGGATCCCCTGAGGGGCCAGTCTGAGGGAGAAAGGAATCCAAGACAGCTGGTTGTATTTTAAAGAAACCTTACTGAGGGTGCAGGAACAAACCATCCCAATGTACAGGAAGACTAGCAAATGTAGTAAGCGACCAGCTTGGCATAGCAGAGAACTCTTCAGTGAGCTTAAATCCAAAGAGGACGCTTACAAGAAGCGGAAGCGTGGACAAACAACTTGGGAGGAGTATAAGAATATTGCTCAGGCATGCTGGGATGAAGTCAGGAAGGCCAAAGCACAATTGGAGTTGCAGCTAGCAAGGGACATGAAAGGCAACAAAAAGGGTTGCTATCATACTTGTAGAAACAACAGGAAGGTCAGGGAAAGTGTAAGTCCCTTCCTGAATAGGAGAGGCAACCTAGTGAGAGATGACGCAGAAAGAGCTGAAGTACTCAATGCCTTTTTTTTACCTTAGACTTCACAGGCAAAGTCAGCTCCCAGACTACTGCAGCTGGCAGCACAGGTTGGGGAGGAGATGAGCAGCCAACAGTGGCAAAAGACCAGGTATGGGACTATTTAGAAAAGCAGGATATGTACGAGTCCATGGGGCCAGACACAACACACCCAAGGGTGCTGAGGGAGATGGCCGATGTGATTGCAGAACTGCTAGCCATTATCTTTGAAAACTTGTGGTGTTTGGGGGAGGTCACGGATGATTGGAAAAGGGCAAGTATAACGCCCATCTTTAAGAAAGGGAAGAAAGAGGATCCAGGGAACTACAAATCTGTCGACCTCACCTCAGTCCCTGGAAAAATCATGGAGCAGATCCTCAAGGAATCCATTTGTAAGCACTTGGAGGAGAAGAAGGTGATTAGGAACAGTCAGCAAGGATTTACCAAAGGCAAGGCATACTTCACCAACCCGATTACCTTCTATGATGAGACAACTGGCTCTGTGGATGCAGGGAAAACAGTAGACATAATCTGAACAGGCACCTGGCTGGGTTCACATGACCCCAGGTTTGGTGACCCATTTCTTGCCTGCCAGGGGCAGGGGATAGGATTAGATGGCCCACTGAGGTCCCTTCTGACCCTAGACTCTATGAAACTATGAATCTACCTTGACTTTAGCAAGGCTTTTGATACCATCTCCCACAGCATTCTTGCAGGCAAGCTGAGGAAGTATGGGCTGGATAAATGGACTATAAGGTAGAGAGAAAGCTGTCTGGATTGTTGGGCTCAGCAGGTAGCAATCAATGGCTCAATGTCTAGTTGGCAGCCAGTATCAAGTGGAATACCCCAGGGGTTGGCCCTGGGGCCAGTTTTTTTCAATAAGGACAACTGCAAAGTCCTGCACATAGGATGGACCAATCCCATGCACTGCTACAGTCTGGGAACTGCGTAGCTAAGCAGCAGTTCTACAGAAAAGGATCTGGGGGTTACAGTGGACAATAAAATGGATAAGAGTCAGCAGTGTGCCCCTGTTGCCAAGAAGGCAAACAGCCTGCTGGGCTGCATAAGTAGGAGTGTTGCTGGCAGATAAAGGGAAGTAATTATTCCACTTTATTCTACACTGGTGTGGCCACACCTGGAGTATTATGTCCAGTTTTGGGGCTCCCACTATAGAAAGGATGTGAACAAGTTGGAGAGAGTTCAGATGAAGGCAGCAAAAAAATGGTGAGGGGTCTGGGGCACATGACTTCTGAGGAGAGGTAGAGGGAAGTGGGCTTATTTAGTCTGCAGAAGAGAAGACTGAGTGGGGATTTGAGAGCCACCTTTAACTACCTGAACCTGGGTCCCAAAGAGGATGGAGACTGTTTTCAGTGACGACAGAACAAGAAACAATGGTCTGAAGTTGCAGCAAGGGAGGTTTAGGTTGGACAGTAGGAAAATTCTCACTAGGAGGGTGGTGAAGCACTGGAACAGGTTACCTAGGGAGGTGGGGGAAATCTCCGTCCTTTGAGGTTTTTAAAGACCAGCTCTACAAAGCCCCGGCTGTGATGATCTAGTTGGGGATGGTTCTACTTTGAGCAGGGAGTTGAACTAGATATCCTCCTTAGGTGCCTTCTGACTCTAGATTTCCATGATTCTATATTCTACTAATTGCTTAGGCAGCCCCTCTCTGGGGTCTCAGACCCCAACAGTCTCACACAACCACTCTCTGGGCTACTAGGCCCTTTGGTCCCTCTCCCAACTTCTCTATCTGGGCTGCCAGCCGCTTTGGTCTCATTCTGGACCCTTTTGGTCCTCCACTTTCCTGGCTGCTCTCCAGGCCCTCACACCTGTCTGGTCCCGTACTCTATTCCCAGCCCCATATATGGGACACACTATTCCTGGCCCCTTGCTGGGACACTAGATCCTTCCAGTCCCAATACACTATTTCTCATCCCCCTTTCTGGGCCTCCCTATTCATCAGGCCCTCCACCAGTCCTCCTTGGCTCCGTGGTTTTCTGTTGGGGTGTGCTCCCCTAGCCTTCCCCCTTCAACAGGGTAACCCACAGGACAGGGGGAGCTGAGGCTTTCCAGTGCCCCATCCTAGCCTTGCTCTGGGGTGGCCCATGTGTGGCTTTTCATAGAGGCTGCCCTGCCACAGGCAGCCCCACCATGCTAACCAGCCTGAGTAGGGTGCAGTTTGAGGTCTTACCCAGGACAAGTCTCTGGCCTTCCTGGTCTTGCTCCTGGGCCCTCTCTGGGCTCCCCTTTGGTTTCATTTACCCTTCTTGGGCTGTTGTCCTGTAGGCCACCCGGCTTCAGCTCAATCTCACTTCCAGGCCCCCTCAGCCCCAACTCTCTCTTAGATCCCTTTCCTTGATCCCTCCTTCTCAGATGGCCTAGCATCAGCCATCATCATCCAGGGCTGTACACCCCTTGGCCCCTTCCTGTTGCCTGTGGCCACACAAGGACCTTTGGCCTCTTCTAGGTCCTGGCCCAAGGCAAGACTAGTTGAGAACTCCAGGCTCTCTCAGCTCTGACAGTCTCTGCTGTGGCCTATTTCAACCTTCGGCTCCTCCTGGGTCCACAAAGGCCAGCTGAAATTCCCAGGGTCAGTCCTCCACCTGTCAGCCCTCTCTTTTCTGTGAGTCTGCCCTCTTGCACCTCTCCACAGATCACTCACTCTGAGCTCATCCAGAGCCCTTCAAAGGAGGTCTTCACTAGCATAGCCCTTTCCTTCTCTGGGCTCATCTGGACCCCTCAATAGGCCCCTTCACTCTGCCCTGCTCACAGGGTTCATCCAGACTCTTCAGAAGGTCTCCTAAACACTTAGCCCCTATCTTTGGGCTCACCTAGCCCACAGGCACTTGGCCCCCTTCTCAGGGCTCTAGACCCCAGGGTCCCCAGGAACCTCCTAGATACCACTAGTTCCTATCCAAACCTCCAGACTGCTTCAGATAGCATACTTCTTGCTGGCATTCAGGAGCTGCAGCCTTGCTGCTGGGCAATGTCCCTTCACCAGCTCCCAAGATGTTACTACCAGCCCTACTCTTAGGGTCTGGGCTTATACCCTGCCTAAGCCCAGCCCTCCTCCAATCAGGTGACTCCCTTGATAAGGTCTAGCCTCACCTGCCAGCCCTCTGGGTCAGCTGGTTTTGAAATTAGCTCTGACCCCCACCTACCGGTGGCTCCAGAGGCTGCCTGACCTCTTAAAAGTGCCCTGCTGCACAGGGGAATGAAGACAAGACTAGAGTTGGGAAAGAGAGATAGGTTTTGGGAAGAGGCATAAAAGGGACATGGGCAGGCTAGAATAAGACAAGGATACGCTTTGAAGGAAACAGAGCACTCTTCTTTCCAGAACATGGAATGGAACCAGACATGTCTGAGTCTCATCATTTCTCTGTACTGAGCAACTATCAATGAAACCACTGGCAAAGTGTGTGTCTCAGCCACCTCTGGTACTGATCCACACAGATGATGATACTTTTACTTCTGCTATCAGTTGTACCAGGGGCTGTCAACCTGCAGCCCATAAGCCAAATCTGGCCAGTGGAGCCACTGGATCTGGCCCATGGATACATGATCTGTTCAGTGGGTGCTAGGTGCCCTGGGATTGGAGAGGACTTGCTTGAGATCAGGTTCAAACCATGCTGGTGATGATCCACGTGGGTGTAAAAATGATTTCACACAAAGGAATTTCTGTTTCTTCAGTTTGCCTTTTAAAAAAACATAGGAAGCTACATCCAAAAATGGTGGTAAAAGATTATTTCAGATGCAAAGTCAAGCACCCTAAAGTAGGAAATGCCAGAATTATTGTTGTATATATTTATCTAATACATATATATTATGATGCATTCTTTAATCTCATCATTATATACTATTTTTCACACAGAACCCCTGCTACAGTCATGGCACAGAATGGATGCTGCTCAAGGAGTGAATCTGGGCTGTATAGGTAATGAAGCAGTCTATGGGACCTCTTATTTCATTTGTTTCTTCAGTTCTTTTAACATGGGGTTTTGTGTGTAATTATCGATGTGGCCAGACTTAAGGACCCATTATATTAGGTGCAATAGGAGGCCTGAAAAATTTACAAGGTAAATGGAAAAAACAGCAATGAGTCAGAGGAGAAACATTCTTTGAGAAGTGAAAAGATTTGCCTAAGGTCACCCACTGGGACAGTGGCAAGCTGAAAATTGCATCAAGGTCTTTTGAAGTCTGGTCCAGTCCTCTAGCCCTAGATCGTGCTGCCTTGGAATGAAGGTGCCATGGCCTTGACCCACCTCTAACAAAGAAAAAACTTTAGTTAAACATTGACCAATGTTTTGCTAGTCGGTCTCTATACTAGTTCCTCCTGAACCTTCAGTGTAACAGTGTCCTTGGCCTGGATGGGGTCAGAGAGGTTACAAGACTCTGGGTGGGGAAGAGTGATGCACATTAGTGATCATGACTAGAAATACGGCTTCTTTGGAGATGTTATCCACAAGCATAGCTCAAAGTAGCCTCCAGACTCCACAACTGGAGCAGGGATGCAACATGGCTGAAAATTACCGATGCCTTCTTCTATCAGAGGCATCAAACACTGTTCTGGGTCAATGGCGGATCTTGTCTTGATGATAATTTATGAATAAATAATGATACAAGAGCTTCACCCTTGACTAGCACCTTCCTTTGGTGATGTTTTTGGGGCTGCAATTCAGAAAATTTCCAGTGCTGGCACAATCATTATCTGTGGTAGCTGTAATTGGATCATCCTGTTCTTTTTGCTGCAGCTGTAGAACATTCCTTTTTTTGGTGTGCTTTTTCTCTTCCAACTTCTTTTCCCTTTTGCATGTCACTGGCTTTTTCCTCTCCTGCAGTTAAATCCCAGTGGTGTCACTGTGCATTTATGTGAGGCATTTTATAATCTTCAAGGAGCATATATTTTTAACGGAGCATTCCCTATCAGTTTGGATAAATACTACATGCCCTGAATTTTGCAAGCAAACTGGAAGCAGCACAAAAGGCTAAATTGCTTGAATTGCTCATGAAGCCTCAAGCATTTACATTCACCACTGTGCAGATTATGTATGATGAGGGTTGGCACATCTCTGCAGTGATACTCTCAGCCTGTGTGCAGTGCATTTATAACAGGACCCCATCTGACGGTGAGGCATAAAACTGGGGTCTTGACAGTCTTGGGATATTTAGCAATCCTATACTTGCCAGGTGCACCATTCTACCCAGTTCACCTGTCAGGATGATAAATTATTGTTTAATACAAGTTTGGGAATATAAAATAAATACACATTGGATTAAGTAGCTAAGACACTGAAAAAGTATGGATCCAGTGATGAAGGAATATCAAAATATCAGGTCCTCAGTTGGTGTAAATCATTACAGCTTTAATAAAATCAATAGACCAAATCTCCAGCGGGCATGTCTACTAGGCCTGTGCAAAGCAGCAAGTATTCACTTCAGATTTGGATTCGGGGGACAGTGATTCAATTCGGTGATTCGAATCACTGTCCTGAATCTATTCCAAGTCTCCAAATCAGCCAGGCCCATCCCCACACCCAGCAATGGCTGCCCCGCCCGCTCTGGCTCTTTGGAAAAAAAACCCCTGACTCAACAGGTGCTGCCGGGCGGGGGTGGGGGGCGATCCCCGCTGTCCCCCACTGCCCCACGCTGTATGGGGGGCTCTGCATGACCCCCCAACCCCCTCCTTGCTCCCCCATCCCCCACCATGGGTGCTTCGCCCAGGCCAGGTCCAGCTCTTTAAGAAAAAAAAAACTGAGAAAAGCATTGCACTCTCCGCTCCTGCCAGTGCAGGGGGCTCTCTGCTGCAGCCACTGGGCACTGTGCGAATCATCAAAGCTCTCTGAATCTTTTCTGAAGATTTGGAGAGCTATGAATCGATTCAGACCTTTTAATTGGTCCCCTGATCCGATTCGGAGATTCGGCAGCCGAATCTCCTCCGACTCAAATCACCACCCGAAGCTTCGCACAGCCGTAATGTGTACATATGCCTATTAATGCAGTTGAATAAACTCCAGAGCTTATTGATCTGGAGTTTATTGCTCCCAGGTGCCACATCTTTGTGTGTGTCTGGGACTACCACGTGTTGAGCTGCAGTGAAGCAGCCCCAGCTGGTGGGGGCACCATGGGTCAGCCTGCCAGGCCAGGGCTGCTCCCCCTGGCTCAACAGGTTCCTCTGGGGCTGGCTGGGGTACAAGGGTGCTTCAGCTTGGGGCTAGCCAGCAGGCAGCCCCCGCACTGAAGCACCCTCATGTCCCAGCCAGCTGAAGCATTGTCTATACATGTGCTGCTGCAAAGTTCTTTACTCTTCAAAAAGACAGTACTTGTACTTACAAGTACTATCCTTCTGTGGAGTAAATTAGTTTACTCCAGTCTAATTGGGGCACATGTGCAGACATGCAACACTTATTGTGCAGCTAATTAGTCTACTGCACAGTGAACGTCTCTTGTAGATGCACCCAGCTGATATAAAACAAGATAGCAACGTGTTGGCCCCAGCTTCGCTTCTTGTTAGTCGCAACTACCCAAGCCTCTTGAGTGTGCAAAGTTGGACTGGAAATGTCTTAAACACTGGGTCTCTTGCAAGATTTCTGGTATTTCAAATCTGTTTTGTGTAAGGAACTGCCCCCCAGCACTAAAACATCTGAGCACTTCATTGTCTTTACTATAGCTACCTTCACGATATCCCTGTGAATTAGAGTAGTGCTATTATTGCCATTTACCCATGAGAAAACTGAGCTGAAAACGGCTAATTGGCTGGCCAAAATCATACAGAACGCCTGTGGCAAAGCAGGAAAGTGAAATGGAGTCTCCCTGGATGCATGTACATGTTCATTAATGCACAGTGGTTACTGTGCATTTACTTTAGTATTTGTATAATCAAGTACTAAATAAATGTGCAGTAACCAGAGTTACTGTGCAGTAGTGCTGGCAAATGCCTTTTAAGTGATGCTACTGTGCAGTAACCTAATAATACTGTGCCATAATGTATTAGCACTATTTATGCTGTGATGCACTACTGTGTGGTATTATTAGGCTACTGTGCTATCAGCGTCTTGTGTACATGCACCCCCAGGGTAGTACTCTGAACATGGGACCATTCTCCCTCGTGTGAAACAGTCTGGTTCCTGGGATTTTAGTATTTCTAATTTGAATCTGTCAGTGCTGAATCCCCAGGGGAGAAAAAGTAAATACAGGACATATAGCCAAACATTTCCAAGTGTCACAAAAGCACCAGAATATTAAAATTGTTTTTTCAAAAAGTTCTGAGGGAAAAAATGTGCTTTTCAGGTCATTCTAGCTATTATTAAAATGGCCATTTTTAAAGGAAATATGCATTTTTCCCTTTTTGCAGCCAGTTTACGTGGGGGAGATTTTTTTTGAAAATTCAAAATTTCAACAGAAAACAATCATGCACATTTCTGTATTTTCCATACTCTTTGTTCATTATTTGATCTAATCTATCCTTATTTGATCTAATCTATCCTGTGGCTCATATATTCTCATAGATAAGAAACAGGGTGGATTCAAACACATCCTGCATATACACAGTCCTGGGAGGAGGCTTAGGGAACTTCTGAACTATCACTCATGAAGGATACAGGTAGACTGCTGCCCTAGCACCTGTTCAAAGTATGGATTTGTGATTAACTTAGACATCACTCCATCTTGCTGAGGGGGCATAGCCAACCAAGGACCATGGCCCCTCTCCTACACACCTAAAACAAGGGGTAACCTGTTTCACTTTTTAGTAGCAGAATGGAAGGGTCACAGCTGAGCATACTCCTTCCATGCTGAGTTATTCTTGCATCTGCCCTACATGAGCTGAATTGATTGGGTGAACCTGCACTTAGCAAGCATTCTTCTCAAAGGTAAAGCCAGACTTTGGCTTTGAGTATATTAGGTATGTCATATTGTAGCTCTACATGTTAACAGTTCACATGAATATGACCTGAAGCTGAATCTTGCAAATGCTGATCCTCTTTCAAACTCTTAGCATGACAGAGCCTCAAATGCATTGGGGACACAAGGAAACAACCCCTCCACCCCACCCCCCATATTCTATTTTAGTATATCAAGTCTAATGTCTATTGGCTGGAAGCTGTCACCAGACGTGACCATATGTTGCCTAGTGGTATTACAAGTAAATCCTAATTGAGTGCAAATTAAAAAGATTAAAGTCACCTCGGATTTAGCTGCATTACGATGAGGCAAATGCATTTCACAGTCTTGTTCAAAATGCTGAAAATAGTCAGCACTGAAATTAATGGGCTGTCTTTACCTTGGATTTAATGGGCCTTTTCAAATGTTCAGTATTTCTAGATGAGAGCTTGTAGCTGTAGAATGAAAATACAGTTCATTGCTGACCATAGGCAAGAAAAGACCAAAGATGTTGTATTGTAAATAATCATCTGGACTATACCTGCAAAAATTTAAATACTTGCAGAGTTAGGCCACTGCAAAATACTCTTCATATTATTTTTTATAGGTAGCATTAATAGGTTGGATGATTATTATTCTAATTATGACTCTACATCAAACAGCTTTGCATTTAATGGATTCACTGTCAAGATAATTCTGGACTAGTTTATAATGGACACTGCTGTACATATTGAAAACTATTAGCTGTCAGAAAGAATCTTATAAGCCAACAGCTTGGTATAAACATCTCCTCATTGACTGAATTTTATTATTGTTTCATAAGAGGTTTGTAAAGTGGCATGATGCTGAACTTCATCTATTGGTGCACTTTGGCTGATGCACTCCAATTTAATGAGATTAAAGGTTTAATGCAGGTTTATCAATTGGGTGCTCCCAGATTTATCACTGGGATTTCAGTGCTGATTCACAGACACAGAGGGCTGACAGGGAGCTAAGTTCAGCCCAATCTACAGGAGTTTCTGATTTCCAAGGTGCAGTTTATTTTTGTCTCCTTGCTGATTCAAAATGATCAGGGGATATCTCCTGCTGTTATCATCCCTCTTTTTCTCTGGTGTGAGCGCTGAGGAAATCTTCCAGCCAACCCTGGTACTGGACATGGCCAAGATTCTTCTGGATAATTATTGTTTCCCTGAGAACCTGATGGGGATGCAAGAAGCCATTGAACAAGCCATCAAGAGTGGAGAGATCCTGGATATCTCTGATCCTAAAATGTTGGCCAGTGTCTTGACAGCTGGTGTGCAAGGCGCCTTAAATGACCCAAGACTTGTGATCTCCTATGAACCATTGGCTCCTACAGCTCCCAAGCAAGAACCTGAGGCTTTCCCCACTCATGAGCAGCTCCTGAATCTTATCCAGCATGTGGTCAAGTATGAGCAGCTGGGGGGCAATGTGGGCTACCTGAGAATTGACTATATTATTGGCCAGGATGTTGTACAGAGGATTGGGAGCTTTCTGGTGGAAAAGGTATGGAAGACACTGATGGGAACATCTGCTCTAGTGCTAGACCTGCGTCATAGCACAGGGGGACAGATCTCTGGCATTCCCTTTGTCATCTCCTATCTCTATGAAGCTGACAAGGTGCTGCATGTGGATACTGTATACAACCGACCCTCTAACACCACTACAGAGATATGGACACTGCCCAAGGTGCTAGGTGACAGGTACAGCATGGAAAAGGATGTTATTGTGCTGATCAGCCAGCATACCACTGGAGTGGCTGAAGATGTGGCTTACATCCTCAAGCACATGCACAGAGCCATCACTGTGGGGGAGAAGACTGCTGGGGGCTCTTTGAACATCCAGAAACTGCGCATTGGTCCTTCTGATTTCTACATGACAGTACCTGTGTCACGGTCTGTGAGCCCCCTGAGTGGGGGTGGGCAGAGCTGGGAGGTCAGTGGGGTGATGCCACGTGTGACCACTCAAGCAGAGCACGCCCTTCAGAAAGCCCTGGCCATCCTGTCGGTGCGCAGAGCAGTACCTGGAACCATCAGCCACCTCATGGACATATTACAGGACTATTACACCCTTGTGGAGCGGGTGCCTGCACTGCTGCAGCACCTCACTGCCTTTGACTTCTCCTCCATCCTGTCTGCAGAGGACCTTGCTGCCAAGCTCAATGCTGAGATGCAGGCTGTGTCTGAGGACCCCCGCCTCCTTCTCCGAGTCACCACACCAGATGAAGCTGCTATCTCCCCACTGGAGGAGAAAATCCCAGTGGCTACCAGCCTATCCAACAATGAGCAGCTGCTGCATGTCCTGGTGGACACATTGTTCAAGGTATCTGTATTTCCAGGCAACGTGGGCTACTTGCGCTTTGATGAGTTTGCTGATGCTTCAGTGCTAGCTAAGGTGCGGCCTTATTTCAGGCAGAAAGTATGGGAGCCCCTCCAAGCCACTGAGAACCTGATTGTAGACCTACGCTATAACCCTGGGGGCCCATCCTCATCTGCTGTGCCCCTGCTGCTCTCCTATTTCCAGGACCCTGCTGCTGGCCCTGTTCACCTCTTCACTACCTATGATAGACGCACCAACCACACACAGGAACACAATAGCCAGGCAGAACTTCTGGGGCAGCCCTACGGGGCCCACCGTGGCATCTACCTGCTCATCAGCCATCGTACCGCCACAGCAGCTGAAGAGTTTGCTTACCTCATGCAGTCCTTGGACCGTGCTACTCTGATTGGTGAGATCACAGCAGGGAGACTGTCACACACTTGTACCTTCCCACTGCTGCAGCCTACGGGAGACATCACCTATGGCCTCAGCATCACAGTTCCTGTCATCACCTTCATTGACAACCATGGAGAGAGCTGGATGGGTGGAGGTGTGGTGCCTGATGCCATTGTACTGGCTGAGGAGGCACTAGAGAAGGCTGAGGAGGTTCTGGCTTTCCACCAGGGCATGGGAACACTTATAGAGGGAACCGGTCAGCTCCTAGAGGCACACTATGCCATTCCAGAGGTGGCTGGGAGGGCCAGTGCCATGCTAAGCACCAACAGGGCCCAAGGTGGTTATCGCTCTGCTGTGGATTTTGAGACTTTGGCTTCCCAGCTTACCACTGACTTGCAGGAAGCCTCAGGGGACCACCGACTTCATGTCTTCTACAGCCAGGTGGAGCCAGCCCCAGAGGAACAGCCCCCCAATAATATCCCAAGCCCTGAGGAGCTGGGCTACATCATTGAGGCCCTTTTCAAAGTTGATGTGTTGCCAGGCAACTTGGGCTACCTACGCTTTGACATGATGGCTGAGGCAGAGACAGTCAAAGCCATTGGACCACAGCTGGTGCAGATGGTGTGGAACAAGTTGGTGGATACCAATGCCATGATCATTGACATGAGGTACAACGCAGGCGGCTATTCCACAGCTGTGCCCATCTTCTGCTCCTACTTCTTTGAGCCTGAGCCCCGGCAACACCTCTACACTGTCTTTGACCGCAGCACCTCTCATAGCACTGAGGTATGGACCCTCCCCCAGGTTACTGGCAAGAGGTACGGCTCCCTCAAAGACATCTATATCCTGACTAGCCATATGAGTGGCTCAGCAGCTGAAGCATTTACCCGTTCCATGAAAGATCTGCACCGAGCCACTGTCATAGGTGAGCCCACAGTGGGCGGTTCACTTTCTGTGGGCATTTACCAAGTTAGCAACAGCTCACTATATGCCTCCATCCCCAACCAGGTGGTGCTCAGCCCAGTCACTGGCAAAGTGTGGAGTGTATCTGGGGTGGAGCCGCATATCACTGTTCAGGCAAATGAAGCCATGATGGTTGCCCAGCAAATTGCCACCTTGCGGGCCAAGGTCCCCAGTGTGCTGCAGACAGTGGGGAAGCTGGTGGCTGATAATTATGCCTTTGCAGACATTGGGACCAATGTGGCAACAAGGCTCACTAACTTCATTAACAAGGACGCCTACAAAATGATTAACTCTGAAGAGGAGCTGGCCCAGAAGGTAGATGCTGATCTGCAAGCTCTCTCTGGAGATGTGCACCTCAAAATAGCCCACATCCCAGAGCACTCCAAGGACAGTATCCCAGGGATTGTGCCAATGCAGGTAAGTCTCTCATGTGCCTAGCTGCTATGAGTCCCTACCATCTGTTAGGTGGGTGCTACGTGGTGTGGGATCAATGAGTCAGGAATTCCCAGACCGGATTGTGGTCCATAACTCTAAATCATCACTATTTACCAGTCTCCAGAAAGAGGACAGTGGGCTTTGGAGATTGAACTCATCTCAAATCAGTAAAGTAGCCAGGATTTAGGCATTTTACCTGCAGCTTATACATCAATACCTGCTAGTTGACAAAAGTCTTCAAGCTCTGGGGTGGTTGAGCTAATATGTCACATAACCAGTGAATTTACATGTGAACTTGCTGTAGAGGGCAGTGGGCTAAAGTAGTAGTATTTATTATAGGGAGCACTTCTTCTACCAGAACCACCCACCCCCCCGCCCTCCATGTCGCTTCTACTTCAGTGCTATTGTTTTGTCCTGTTATAGAATCGTTCTTTATATAAAAGGGCTTCGTCCGTCTGTCTGTGTTTGTCTGTCTGTCCATAATGCTCTTGGAGCACTCTAATTGGTTGTCTCAGCAGCCAATCACAAAGCTCCGCACAGACAGACACACATGGCGGAGCACCGCCATGACCGCAGGGATGCTGGCCTCACCCCCCACCCCCATCCCTGCTCCTTGGGGCAGCAGCGGTGCCGGCCAGCCATGACAGCAGAGACGCCATGATGGGGGGTGGGGGGGATGGAGCAGAGCTGAACACAGAGTGGGGGGAGAGAGTGGCACAGGGCCAAATGCAGAGCAGGGGTGGGTAGCACGCACAGGGTGATGGATGGTGCCACTCTCTCCCCACCCCCCACCCCCATCATTCTTGGTGGACAATTTGCTAGTAGAATCATAGAATGGAAGGACCAGAAAGGACCTGTAAGATCATCAAGTCTGGTCCCCTGCCATGGGCCGGAGGTTACTGGGCTCAAATGAGCTCAACGAGTGCTTTTCCAGTCTTCTCCTGAACACCTCCAAGGATGGTGACTGCACCACCTCTGCTGTGAGCGTGCTCCAGATTCTAGATATCCTTATGGAAAATAAGTTTTTCCTAATGTCCAACCTAAATTTTTCCTCTATCAGCTTGTGCCCATTGGTTCTCCTCCATGGTAGCCTAAATAAACCGCCTACTTACATTATTTATTTTGGTGGGGCTGATTTTGCAATCTGAGAAAGGTCTCTGAATCTCTTACAAGAGATACACACATGTACTTTGTAATGTAATTTGTCATCTATATAAACATACATATACTTACCTTCTATTTTTATATTACTAGACTTGTACATAACTCTCAATTTTTACCATGTACTCCCACCCCTAGCTTATCTCCTGAGCAACAGTAGAGATTTCCCAAGTGACCTATACATTTTGCTTTGGAAAAAGGCATCTGGTAAGGTCTGATTGACCCCCAAAAGAATTTGATTTTTAAAAAGCCACTTTTGCCTTAACTACGATGTTTGTATTATAGAAGCTCTGCTTGGTTCTGAGCCAGACTGATTATGAACTGACTGCACAGTTGTGCTGGAGGGAGCTCCTAGAAAATTTCACCTTCAAAATGAAGGGAGAGTTAGGATAATATCCCTGCCTGGATGGAGTTAGATCCTCCCTGACTACTAATATTGCATCTGTGCAAGAGATGACTTGCCTAGGAGCTCATTAAATTGATTTTTGAAAAATCACATTTTTGCTTTTTAAATGAAATAGACTGCACCATGTGTTGGGCATCTGCAATATTTTTCCTGCAGGCAGAAATCTCCAGGCTCCCACCCTAAGAAGTCTAAGGCTCATATAATTTAAAATGGGGCATGACCTCTGTGCCATGTTCTCAGTCACTGTGGTCAAGGGCAAAGTTTAAAAATTTTCAGGGAATGGCACTTCTAAATACATGCTGCTTTGCACCTTGACTGTGGAAAGAACTTTGGCTTAAATGGGAAATCTAATTCACAGTTTTCTTGATTTCCTCACTGTTCCACTTCTTAGTACACCTGGGATATGGGGCCCATCACAGACTAAATTTTTTGTGGAAGCTCCTTGCCAAAATATTGGCAGCATATCACTGTTCTACCATTGGTTCTCTATTCAGCCAATGAATGACCCAATCTGTGTACCATTGTTATTGATATTGGTTATTATAACATGCCACGAGCCCTGACTGTCGAAATAGGATGCACAGGACAGAATCTTATTTATCACATCCTGTCCCTGGTTAAGTCGATAGAAAAAAACTACTGACTTCAGTGAGCCTGTGTTAATTAATGCGTCTACATTAATTAGCTTAGTCATTTGTCAAGCACGGTTTTGATGAGGTTTAATGGTTTTTCCATAGGAGGGGAGTCCAAAGCAAGCATGATTGGGAAGGTGGGGAATAGGGGCAGAGAAGTTAGCAGGGGTATGCATATAAGAGAGGCAACTGAAATGCATATGTATACCTTGGTGTTTACTACGCTGGAATCACTGCTAAGGCATCATAAAAGATGATGAAAATGTCTCCTCTGAGACAGTGGCAAGGTCAATGTTAGCTGGAGTACTCTGCTGCATAAATGACATTTGCCCAATTTAGGCTTCCCAGGGGCTAGTCTTACATATACAGTTTTTTGTGATTCAGAAAATAGCCTGAGCTTTTGCTTGCAAGGCAGCTTTCCTTGTACTCCCTGATGCCCACACAACAAACCTTGCTCCTACTCCACTCCCTCACATGAGTAGGGGCTGTTTTCTAGAGTATTACTGGAGCTGGGGACAGGGACTAGGAGGTTTACAGACAAGTCAGTGGGAGTAGGTAAAGACTGCTTATGTCCCCAAAACCTATGTCAGGTTTGCCTGACTAATAAAAAAAAAAGTTGCAATGCTCTGTTTAAAGGAACAGTATCAGGATAGGAAAAAATAAAAACCCTATCCCTAATGTGTTACCTGCAACAGATGAAAAAATTGTATTAGAGGCTCAGTGCACTCTTGATGCATAAACCCGCTTAGGTCAACGGAGCCATGTCAGTTTGTGCCAGCTGAGAATCTGGCCTTTATTTAGGTGTAATTGTCTCTTTACTCTCTCTGATATTTGTTTACTTTTGCCTGTGTGCAATCTGAAAAACAGCAGTGCACTAATAACTTCTTTTATGTTTCCTGGTTTTAGTCAGCTTCATTTTCTGCTCATTATGCACAAACACAAAACAGTTACATCTTGGATTGTGACAATGCCAAGAAGAAAACATTTTCACTAATTTTTTTAAACATTAAAATGTGCTATTACTTTTAGGAATTTGCAAAACTGATTTTTTATTGGAAGCTAAATAATGTGCCTATACTTATTTTGTAAGTTTCTTTTGCAGCTATAATATCCACTGTAACAGCTGTTCTGCAAACTTAACCCTGTTAATTGACAATAAATCTCTAGTGTTGCAAGCTGGTAGTGTGTTTGTGCTGCTGCACAGAATCAGAATTCCTCGGCTCCGTGGCCATGTTGTTATTTATTTTCATTGAGCTAAAAACTGGAATTCTTGATCCTGACTGGGCAGACCAGTTGTTTAGGTGCTGGAAAAAAATCCCAAGCTTTAAAGGGTATTAACTGAATGGAAATGAAGTGCCCAGCTTTATTTTCATGAATGCTCCTGTTGACATAATTTGAACTGTCATTATTTCCTTGTTGTCGATTCTCAGAATTTCTTGAGAGTCTTGCAATATTTGGTGAATGGCTTTTGCTTGCCTTCTGATTTTTATTTGAAGCTCACACACCTGGTGTCTTGTGATTGTATGAGAATCTCAGCTTTCACTTTAAAAATGTAAACTTCTCTAGCTCCAGCAGAGAAAAGTTTGAAAATATGACCTGAGTATAACACTGAAAGATTGAAAAACAGAACATAAAAAAGAAAAAACTCAAAAGGTGCTATTTAAAAGAAATGCCACCATTTTAAACCAACCTTAGATTTTGGGGGAGGTTCTTCCATGGTTTTTAAAAAACTGGGCTGGACAATATTGTTATTTACAGTACATAAAAACTCTAACAGACGGAGCACTGTTTTGTTTTGGGCACTTTACAAACACAGTCAGAGACAATTCCAGCCCCCAAAAGATTATACTCTACATGGACAAGACAGGTAAAGGAGGGGAAGGGAAACAGGCACAGAGAGGGGTCAGAGTAGCTCAGTGGCAGAACCAGGAGTGAAACTCCACGCTACAGAGTTCAGGCCACTGTCCTACCTTCTAGTTCATGTCACACTGCTCCATCCAAGCTAAGTTACTCACATGTGATAAGAGTTTAGAGGAGAAGGCCCAGATACCCTATGCAGCTATCAACTAATGATGGTTCTTCATTTGTTCAGGTAGCGTCAGCCTGAGCTGTTGACATTCAAGACTATTCTAACTTCACTGCTTGCAGTGTTCTTCTTAATAAGGCAGAGGGAATTTATATGTAACAATTCAACCATTTTGGCTTAAACTTTCCTCCAGAGCTTGCTGTGAACTACAGTTTGTCCTTCCCCCACTATCCAGCACCTGACCCTCCAAAATGAAGGGGACTTTGGCCTGTGCAGTGACCCCTGCACCCTACATCCTTAGCTAATGGTAGCAGCTGCTCTCCACATTGCTATGTATTTCCAGTTGTGTAAGGAAGTAACCCACTAGTACCGACCTCAAATCCCACCCCTGCCCAAACCTGAGAAACATGAGATTTTAAAAAATCCATTTTATATTAGTTTTATTTGCCTTCCAGTTTCTGAGCAATTAAACTTACTTACGTTCTTTTCTGTATAACCATGAAGGTGAGAAACTTTCTTTGAGATTCCCTCATGTTCATATGACTCCAGGAGAGCTCAGTCTTCAAGGAAACCATCAGCATCGTGACGTTTGCAATAAAATCACAACAGTCAACAACACAGCCAACAGGAAGTTCCCAAATGGCCAAATATTTGGTAGAACATATTAAATAGGTAGGAAAAAATATCACTAGAAGTAATAGAAAGAAAAAAACCCATGGAGCTATAGGCAAGAGTCCATTTTGAAGGTGTAGTCTAGAAATCTATCTACATCTACAGATTAAATGCTACTTGTAGGTTAATTCTTACTGAAAATAATACATATGCTTCATGTGTAGATAAAAAAATGGATGATGCATCTTTTCTGCCTTCTCCATTGCAAAAAGGAGGTCTTTTCTCTCCCAGGGGTCCATTTCTTCTGAACCACAAAGAAGCAAAGTCAAAACAATGCCATGAACACTGGATATTGTCTTTCAACCCATGATTTGTTAAGCAAAATACACTGGAAAGATCAAGTTGCATTGCTGTCACTGGGAAGTGGATTGGAAATGACAAACTCAATAGTATTGAACTGATATGTCTGCAGCCCAGATAGAGTGGTTATTTTTCACAAGGTGAGGAGAAAAAAAAAGAGCAAGAGAGAGAGAGGTGCAGGAAGGGAGTCATTAAACTTGGCTCTTACCATCAAAGCAATAGTTAGCATCAGAAGAACACTGGAATCAGTGTTTGAAGTTTTGGCATTGCAGAAAGGACTAGAATGGTAATTATAAATATCAGCTACAAGAGTATGCAGGAGGCAAAGCCCAGAGGCTGCCAAGTTGTGAGACCTAGGACAAAATCCCATTACATTTAATATGCACAAATAGCAGTTACACAGCTACATAATTCATTTTTAACATGCAAATATTATGATCTTATTCCACATACAGTGTATATGCACAGGTATCCACATAGCTAATGAGCTGATCTCTGGCTGGGAAGATATACATTTGTACCTAGATGAGTGTAAATCCCCAAATTGTAGCCTGGCAAGACTTCATGACTAGCAAGTGCTAGATGCCAGGGGAAGAGTTACCTTCCTTTTGAAGCCCAAAAGTTAGGGCACTCACCGTAGTAGGAAACCAAGGGAGCCTCATGCAGAGGGTACTTGAGTCTATATTCCTTCTGCTTTCTAGCATGGTACACTAACAAACAGGCTCCAAGCTGGGTGCAATCCAGGCCAGTCTCAAACTTCCTCTTGAAGCTGAGTCACCGTATCATGAACTCAGTATTCATTGGCTATAATGGATAAGGAATGGGCAGAAGGTTCTTCCCTACTGGAAGGGAGGAAACGTCCAGGCTCCTAAGGAGTCCCTTTTAGGGTAGTGGTCATCCTGATGAGCCTTACATACTCTTTTTTCTGGCCCCGCATGTCTTCTTTTCATGGCTGTCCAGTGGGCCAGTTTCAAGGGGAGGGCTGCACACAGCTCTGTATAGTGCTTAGCCTGTTGCCTGGGGATTAAAGCATTATGTTGTGAAGCAGCACACATGTAAATTCAAAACTCCTTTGAATTAAAGGTACATAGGTGCTGCGTCTCCCACACCCTGGGTGAATAGCTTAACCATTAAATCAGCAGCAGGCAATTATTTTGGGCTGAGGGCCACTTACCAAGTTTTGGCAAGCCATAAGGGCTACATAGATAGCCCCACCCCTTGACAGATGCCCCACCCCCAATCGCCACCTTGGGACTGGAAGTCCCTCCCCCTAACTCCTGTCCTTTGCCACCAGAAGTCCCTCCCCTTGCCCCCCGGATGTACTCCTTTCAGCAAGGGGTTTTGCCATCTCTGAACCAGAAAAATACCAAATTATATTCTAAAAATCAAACGTACTACAACATTCATTAATTTCATTTCAAAAAATATTTTTGTTGGGATTTACCTGAGCTTGTGTAGTGTACATAGAGGTGATAGTATAATAGCTTAAAATTAAGTCTTGCTCTTGTATATTGTGGGAGGCTGTGGGTCTCCATGCCCCTGCCACTCCTGGCCCTGGGGCACGGGTGCAGACCTTGTGCTCCTGCTCACTGCCACTTGCCCACCATCTGCCACTGCTTCCCTTCTCCTGCCGCTTCCCCATTTCCCCCCCCCCCCC
>NW_005841831.1:1239762-1245321 GCF_000455745.1 Alligator sinensis
TCCCCTTCCCCCTTTCCCCCCCCCCCCCTCCCCAGCACAGCAACAACTGGGTAGGAGCGCAGGGCCCACACTGGTGCACTGGGGCCAGCACCAGTGGGGCCCAGAGTGGGGCAGCAGGAGTGCAGGGTCCGGGCTGTGCTGCTCAAGTAGGGAGAGGAGGGAGCCAGCCTGGCGCCATAGAGCCCCTGGCAGCCTGAGCCCCGCAATCCTGCTACCCGGCTCTGGGCCCCACCAGTGCTGGCCCCAGTGCACTGACACAGTCCCCATCCTCCCTCCTGGCTGTCGCTGCAATCTGCACACCTACTTACTGCTCCTTCCCCCTGCCTGCCACAGCCATTTCCCTGCTCTCCCCCACACCACCCACCCAGCAACACATGGTTTCCAGCTGCAGCGCCAGGACTGCAGAAGCTGGCCCGGCCGGCCCTGAGGACTGGGGCAATCACCTGCAGTCCTCCCCTGACTCCCTCCCTCTCCTCCTTCTTATCTGTATTTCCCTCAGTGCAGGGAGGCAGGAGCAGTCCCAGGCCAGAAGCCTCCAGAAGCCCCAGAGGCTTCTGGCTGGGGCTCAGGGTAGGGGCTCGGGTTGAAGGGGGGGCAGGGCCAAGCTGGACTTGCTGCTGTGGTTGTTTAGTTCTGCCGCCGGCTTTCCCTGGGTTCCAGGGGGGATCTAGTGGCTGAGGGGGGATCTAGTGGCTGTTTACAATCTAGTCAGGGGGGACCAGCAGGCATTGGGGGAGTCCCTGTTCCCCTGAGCGCTAACAGGTGTGACTAGAAATAACGGTCACAAGCTGGCAGAGGGTAGATTCAGGCTAGATATCAGGAGGCGCTACTTCACTGTCAGGGCAGCTAGGATCTGGAACCAACTTCCAAGAGAAGTGGTGCTGGCTCCTACCTTGGGGGTCTTTAAGAGGAGGCTAGATGAACACCTTGTCAGGGTCGTTTGACCCCAGTGCTCTTTCCTGCCATGGCAGGGGGTTGGACTTGATCTGCTCAGGTCCCTTCCGACCCTACTGACTATGAAACTATGAAACTACTGTCTCTGGCTCCTGTCATCTTTGACAGGCAGCCAGGGGCAGATAAATATTAATTTTCTAAATGTTTTAGGGGCCCTGTGGGTCAGATAGAATGGCTTGGTGGGCCAGATCTGGCCCACGGTCCATATTTTGCCCACCCCTGCATTAGATTATTGGATCAAAATATGGAAAGGGCCTTCTCCTCTGGTGTCTACCACTGACTAGTTGTGGGTTTTTAACTGTTTACAATACCTGCCTATCCTGAGCACAACCTACTATGCATACCCAGTAGGGTTGTGCAAAGCTTCGGGTACTGATTTGATTCAGAGGAGATTTGGGTGATTTGGTAGCCAAATCTCCAAATCCGAATCAAATCAGGGGACCAATTAAAAGGTCCAAATCAATTCATAGCTCTCTGAATCAATTTGAAAAAGATTCAGAGAGCTTCGGCAATTCAAGCAGTCCCCGCTCACTGCAGCATGGAGCTGGACCCAGACTCCGTGCTGGTAAGTAGGGGGTGGGGGAGGGGAGGCTGGCAGAGGTGGGGAGGTGACCATGGGGGACCCCTGTCAGGCCTCATCCCTTGCCTGCTCCCCCAGCCCCCCTGAGCGCCCCCCAACCCCTGCCTACTCTTCCAGCCCCACATGGCTGCCCTACCCAGCCCAGCTCCCGGTTGTTAAAAAAAAAGTCCCTGCACAGCAGGTGATGCCAGGTGGGGGAGGGGATCCCTCCTGCCCCCCACTTCCCCGCGGCCTGCCCCAGCTCCTGACCCTTTTAAAAACCAAAAAGCAAAAAAACCCTCCAGACTCACTGACAGCTTCAGTGGCCTTGGGGCTTCAGGGGACTTGTGGCAGAACCCCCCCATGTGGCATGGGGCACTGGGGGGCAGTGGGGATCACCCCCCCCACCCACCCAGCAGCAGCTGGTAAGTGGGGGCTTTTTTTTTTCAAAGAGCTGGGAGCTGGGGCCGGGTGGGGCTGGAAGAACAGGCAGGGGATATGGCCTGTGTGATTCGAAGATTCGGCTGGTTTTGCGGGGGGCCAAACTCCCAAACCAACTCAAACGAAATCGTTTACCAAATCAAATCACTGTCCCCCAAATCAGCCAAATCCAAACCCAAAGTGAATACTAGCCACTTTGCGCAGGCCTACTCAGTAAATGTATGGATGCTTGCACGTCCACACTGCACCTGAAGTAGAATTGCTAACTATACATAAGTGCCAACAAAAGCAGTAACATGTCTGCACAACTGTCATTTGGGTGCACAAAGTGAAATAAGATTTTGCCTCTAAAGCATAGGGCCCTAGTGTGGCCTTCTGGTTGAGACACAAAGACAGAACTCAAGAATCAGAGGTTTGAATTCTATCACAGTGTTAAGTGAGCAAGTAACTTCATCAGCCTGTCTCCCTCTGTACCATAAGGTTATAAAGGCATTTTCACTGTCTGAGCTGCTTGTATACATTGCTATTCAGGACCGGTGTGTGTTTAGATGCATATGGGCAGCATGTGGAGTTAGGGGGCCCTGATCTCAATTGTGGTCTTGAGGTCTTGCATTAAACTGTATTACAATTAACAATCCATCCCTTGCATCATCTTCTAGAACACAGCACAAATGTAGAACCATTACTCAGATGCATAGTCTTGTTGGTCACCCTTAAATGAGGAATACTCTCCAGGAAAGGGCTACAGCATTAGGCCCTTAACATGTCCAGTGGGCTTCACGCAGGTTGTGAGTGCTGTTTTTGAGTGGTGGTGACTCTAGGTAGACATCCAAACACCAGATCCCAGCTCTTAGAAGGCTGCCTGACCGCTTTGGGCACAAAAGGCCCAAACATCATGGAATTACTATAGTTCAGGCGCGATGAAGGCTGGAAGGCAAATCCATTCCATGTACTTTTCTCTGCAGCCCTACATGGTTTAGGGGATGAACTATGGAAGAGGTCAATTGATCTGTGCCTTTAAGTCTTTATCATCCACCAGACTAAGAGGTGATGAGACGGAGAGGACAGCCACTGTTTCATGTGTGTGACGGTGAGGAGAGAATTTTTACTTTACCAAGTAGAAACAATAACATACTTTTACCTTGAACTACTTGGCTCTATTTGTTTTATGAATGTTCTTTAAAGCCCCCCATCACTGAAATAATCTGAGTACTTCATAAAGATGTACAAAGGGATCCTCACAGCACCCTGGTGAGGAGGGGAGAGCTGTTATAACGGACTTGCCAAAGCCCTCTCTAGACACAGAAATTTGCAACTGATTGGGAGTCTATATGAAGAACCATAGGTCACTGAATTAAGTACAAAGAGATTCTCCCATTTTCAGATGCATACATGGAAAATACTCATTTCTGACCTCAGGCTCAGACTATGGGACCATTGCATATACGGGTGATAGGAACAATTCTTTTATTGTTGGCTAAAAACTGAATTTAATCACATTTGAAATAAATATTTGCCATTTAATACCATAACAAACAGATAAACAAAATAAAATTAATCACGGCCCAACACATGAGATTTCAGACACGTATCCCCGATATAAGACTCTTAAAGCATACCTATTCCTAACTGTCAGAGTGATTGGCCCTTTAATGGCACCTGAGGCCAGCATCACCTATGATGGACCAACTACCTTTCATCTGAGACTAATGAGGAGATTATAAATACCACAAGTGGCTTACCTGGAAAAGAATTACAGGAAGCCAATGGGTTCCTATGTCATGCTTTGGAGCACAGAAAGCAGTATGAGGCCTCTGGGCCTCAATCATCTGCTTCTGTCAAGAAAATCACTTTATTTTGTTTTTGTATAAAAAACTATGCCTGAAAAGGGCCTGATTCAGACTCTGGATGTGGTGGCAGCCCTTTCTCAGCTGGGGAAGCAAGCCAGCCACCCTATATCAGCACATACCCATCACGTAAGGATATTACATGTTTGTAACACATCAGATTCCTAAAGAGGATTGCTGTATAGAGTTGGGACCTATCTGACAGCCTGTGAAGAGCGTTTTGGGTATTGTGTGGCCAACCTGCTGAGGAGGGCTTTAAATTAGGTCTTATGCAGGTTGGCAAAGAAAACTTACTGATTTTCTAGGTGAAGAAATCTCAGAGACATTTGCAATAATATTTGCTGTGTTTAGCCTTCAGCAAATTAGTTTTACATTACATCTCAGGGAAGACTTCCTAACTGTGTGAACTGTAAGACAATAGAACAAGCCGTCTAGGGAAGCTGTGGAATTTCTTCCTTGGAGGTTTTCAAGAAGGGTCTGGAGAGGCATCTATCATCTGTGTGAGGGGGGTTGGACTAAATGACCCTAGAGGTCCCTTCTAATCCTGTGATACTATGAATCTATAGGTGTAACATGAGCTAACCATTTGATTCCTTTTTAATATTATGCAGAAGAGTCACTATCAACTCATAATGTTTTTTCCAAAATCTTTCAGATCCCACCTCCAGAAGTATTTGAAGATCTAATTAACTTTTCATTCCACACCAATGTCTTTGAAAACAACATTGGCTATTTGAGATTTGATATGTTTGGAGATTGTGAACTTCTAACCCAGGTGTCTGAGCTGCTGGTGAAGCATGTTTGGAAGAAGATTGTTCACACAGATGCATTAATCATAGACATGAGGTAAATCCTGAATAGAAAGTAGTCAAGTGTCTTCTTTCTAAGTACAATTTTATCTGTTGCCACAAATTTATTTTACATGGTTAACTGTTGTCTTTACAAACTAACAATGATAGGATGAGATAAAGAAATTTCAGGGTGAATTGCCATGGAAAACTATCAAGGGAAATGGTTCCATCATGTGGTTCATTTGAAAACAGATAGGAAAACTGGAAAATTTTCAAGAGTGAAGAGTTCTGCCCTGAAGCTATTTTCTTTCTCTGATTTCTGTATAACACTTCACTGGATATGACTATGCTTACTTACACACATTGTTTAATCATATCTTTTATCGTAGGTCAAGTGATTCAGTAGTGGAAAAGTGGATAATGCTTGAATTGTGCCAAGCTATACTGGGGGATCAGCCGTATATAGTCTGGTCCACAAGTGTAGCTCACAAGTGACTTAAGCCACCTTATCAAACCCCACCACTCCTTTAGCTATTCTCAGTGCTCAGAGGCCCTATGGTAGCCATGGACTTATCACATGCCTAAGTTTAAACAAAGCTTCATTGAACTTCCCAACATATGAACAACACTCCGTGTGCACGTGCCAGTATATGCTGTTCTACTTATTTGCAACAATTAACAGTGCTACACATATACAAATATATCATGTTTTTATGTAGCACTTCCATAAGTGTGTTTCTTTTGCATCAGCCCAGAGCTCCTATTTGGAAGCCCACCACACTTCAGGCAAATATTTATGGAAAAACAAACCCTGTGTCAGAAATGGTTTCAAAGACTAAGGAAATGCATATATCCACTACAGTCATGAATCTTCCCATATTTGGAACTTTTCTTCAAGCCACATGATTTCCATTTTTAAAATCAATTACTGTCTAATGTTAAAAGGATGAACAATCTTGGCAGCAGG
>NW_005841831.1:1245352-1246917 GCF_000455745.1 Alligator sinensis
ACCCATCCTAGCAAGGATATGGCAGTGTCCTCTTTATGGGAAATACCATGGTCAGTAGGCTACAGAATCATAGATTTCATAGACTGCATAGACATTAGAGCTGGAAGGCACCTTGTAGGATCATCGGGTCCAGCCCCCTGCCTGAAGGGCAGGAAGTCAGCTAAGGTCAAAGGATCCCAGCAGGATAAGCATCCAAATGTTTCTTAAAAGTGTCCAGAGCAGGTGCTTGCACCACCTCTGGGGGGAATCTATTCCAGGCCTTGGAGGCTTGGACAGTAAAAAAGTTTGTCCTTATGTGCAATCTTTAGCTTTGATTGAATAGAAAGGAGAGGGGAAGTGACACTAACAATGCAGCCAGTCTTCAGGCATGACTCTGGATATATATTTTTTCCTTCATTCTGCCTTCCCAAAATAAGGTGTGTGTGTTACTTGGGGACATGTAGTATGCAAGAAAATATGATATTTATTTTCAACAATCCCCTTTTAGAGCAGGGCTGTTATGCTCATGTTCCACATGGGTTAGTGAAGTCCAGAGAGGCAAAATAGCTTCCCCAGTGTCACACTGGAAGTCTGTCATAGAGTGTGAACTTAAACCTACATCTTCAAAGTGTGAGACTGGTGCCCTAACCACTGAACTGTCTTTCATCTCAAAACTAATGTTCCCTTAAGGGCTCATTATCCTAGTAGCAAAACATAGGCGAACATAGTTAGTTCTACTCTGTTATTGTAGGTCGGTTTCGACCTGGAAGGGTGTGGGCAGTGGGGTCCCGCAGGGCTCGGTCCTTGGACCGATACTCTTTAATGTCTTCATCAGCGACTTGGACGAGGGAGTGAAATGTACTCTGTCCAAGTTTGCAGATGACACAAAGCTATGGGGAGAAGTGGACATGCCGGAGGGCAGGGAACAGCTGCAAGCAGACCTGGACAGGTTGGACAAGTGGGCAGAAAACAACAGAATACAGTTCAACAAGGAGAAATGCAAAGTGGTGCACCTAGGGAGGAAAAGTGTCCAGCACACCTACAGCCTAGGGAATGACCTGCTGGGTGGCACGGAAGTGGAAAGAGATCTTGGAGTCCTAGTGGACTCCAAGATGAACATGAGTCGACAGTGTGACGAAGCCATCAGAAAAGCTAATGGCACTTTATCATGCATCAGCAGATGCATGATGAATAGATCCAAAGAGGTGATACTTCCCCTCTATCAGGCGCTGGTCAGACCGCAGTTGGAGTACTGCATGTAATTCTGGGCACCGCATTTCAAGAGGGATGCGGATAACCTGGAGAGGGTCCAGAGAAGGGCCACTCATATGGTTAAGGGCTTGCAGACCAAGCCCTATGAGGAGAGACTAAAGAACCTGGACCTTTTCAGCCTCCGCAAGAGAAGGTTGAGAGGCAACCTTGTAGCTGCCTATAAGTTCATCACGGGGGCACAGAAGGGAATTGGTGAGTTTTTATTCACCAAGGCGCCCCCGGGGGTTACAAGAAATACTGGCCACAAGCTAGCAGAGAGCAGATTTAGGTTGGACATTAGGAAGAACTTCTTCACGGTTAGAGTGGCCAGGGGC
>NW_005841831.1:1246948-1253999 GCF_000455745.1 Alligator sinensis
CTTGCAGAGGGTCGGACTCAATGATCTATTGAGGTCCCTTCCGACCCTAACATCTATGAATCTATGAATCTATGAATTGTCTTGTCAAAACATTTGTCATCTTTGTCAGCATCCCAGAGCTCTTGACCATGTGTTTGGAAACTTGGAGAGCCCCCTAAGCTGATTTTCACAGACAGGAGGCTTTTGACATTTTCTGTTCTTTTGGAGTGCTGTGGACTCAATCGACTCAACACAATGTGAGCTGCACTGTAGGGCAGGCAGCTGCTCTGTCATCTCACTGCCTGGCTTTCCAATGTGGCATAGCTTTGTCCCTCTCCTCTTCTGCTGCCTGCCCTTGATTGCATTCTGGCATATCTAGGATTTTATCCTGTGACTTTAATGCCTGTATTTTCTCTTTTCATTATATGTGGGTTACTCAGTCACATCATAACTGCAGTCCAGCAAGAAAGGGGTGGCTAACAAGAGACCAGCATGATTCAGTCATGTTCATTCTGCCAGGCAGCAAAATCCCTGCAGGGCAGGTACAAATCTCAGACTGCAGGCTTATGCATTGACAAATGATTAGCCAAGGTATCTCCTTCTTCACCTCACTCAGAGTCACCTCAACAAGTTAGATACCACTCACTACCATGACACCTGCAGCAGCATGAGGCTCGGTTGTGACAGCCAGAGCATTGTATCCCTGGGATGTCCTGGCTGCACAGCAATACTCACGTAAGTCTAGATAGTACTAAGCAGAAACCACTAACAACCTGATTTGGTTTTCAGCAAGCTCATAGCAAACATAACTATTCTGTATACAGTTGGAGTGGTTTCCTTACCCAGGGATGGAGTCACCCCTAAATTTGCAGAACTGCAGAGGAAAATTCCTAGAACCAAAATTTATTTTCTTGGTTTCTGTCTGGATTGCACTAAACATCAGTACCAAGCAAGAAGTTTCCTTCAGACACTACTCGATGTGGTCTATGCCATGCACCATAGGGTAAATTACACAAGGTAAAGCCTGTGCCATCATTATGCTAGGGAATAAAACATAAACATGTGTGGTGCTGTACACATCTTTTTAAATAGGAAAACAAATTAACTCATTCTCAAGTCCTGTTGCATCCTCCTTATCAGCATGAACAAATAGGCCGCAGGATACAAGGGAAATCGGGAACTTTTTTTGGTGCAAATAGCTTGTTAAACATGAGCAGCACACTGCATAAGGGTAATAGTTACCTCCTATGCAATGGCATCAAAGATACATTAGAAATGCTTCTAATTGACCACTAGATGGAGAGTTACACTACATGAGTACAGCTGAAGGAGAAATGGAAAATATAAATGGTTTGGTGTTCCTGATTCAAAATGAATACTGTTCTAATTGTAGGAGGAGGTAATCCCATAGTGATACTTACACATCTATGACTTCCACCCTGAGCTGTGATGTGAAATTAGAAGGAGTTTTCTAATGTAAATTGTTTCAAAGTTTCCCCTAATTGAATCATCTAGATCAACTACTGGACACAAAAAGAAATCACTTGAGGTTAGAAAGTGGTGACCATTTACACTGGCTTTGATGGGAGATGTAGATTCTCAATGCCTCTCCACTCAGACACTTATTTTTTGCCCCTAAATGAAAATTAATTGCCTAAACATTAATAGCAAAGTCTAAGTGTATTGGCTCAGCTTTTTAAATTCCATTACTTATGTTAGCAATAACTGTAGGTTATTAAAAATAAAAGAACTTCAAGAATCTAATCTCTCTCTAACTATCTCTTCTGATTTATTTTATGGGTTTTTTTTCACCAGGTTGGTCCAAGAAAATAGCTTTCTTTACATTTTTATTTCTAGCCAGTTTGTGAACAATAACAGTATCAGGTTCTCCAGCAGGAGTTCAGTTCTATATTGCTAGGATTGCAAATACTGTGAGGGAGAATGCATTACGCAGATATAAGACCTTAGGTCTGAACCATTATTTTGGAGATGCTATAAAACAGCAGAACTTGGGAATTAGGGAGAGAAAGGAGGATAATTACACAGTTTGCTACAAATGTTCAATCGTGACCTGGATTCTTTTCTTGTTTACACAGATACAATATTGGAGGCCCCATCAACTCCATACCAGGCCTGTGCTCTTACTTCTTTGATGAGGGGCACCGAGTTCTTCTGGACAAGGTTTACAACAGACCCACTGACTCAATAAATGAGATCTGGACCCAGTCACAGCTCACAGGTGAGATGGCAACCACACTTCATAATAACTTTTACTTTTAGGTATGTATGATTGTAGCTTCTTGTGAATTTCCTAGGAAAGTGGAGTGCTCGATCCATAGCCATCCATCAGAAACTACATTTTTCCTACTGAAAACACCTGAAGCCAATAGCTAAATCTATACAAAGAAAAAGCATCAGAGGAAAACTAGATATTCTGCAAATTTGCTTATGGTCCAGATCTGTGGGACCCTGCACTACCTCTATTCCCCTAGTGTCTATGGCATAGTGGGCCATGGACTACATGTCTACATGTTGCTCTATGACACAGGTGGGCAATTATTTTGCGCAGAGGGCTGCTTACTGAGTTTTGGCAAGCCATTGAGGGCCGCATGACAGGCAGCCAGGGGCAGATAAATATTAATTTTCTAAATTTTTTATGGGCCCCACAGGCCAGATAGAATGGCCTGGCAGGCCACATTTTGCCTGCCCCTGCTCTATGGTGACGTAGTGACATGCTACATCACCATACAGTGTGCTATGGTGATGCAGTGATCACACAGGTCTACATGTGATCGGCAGTTTCATTGCCGTAGCAGCACACTCCCCCGGTGTAGTCGCCATAGACAGTTAAAGTTGGGATGTGCTAAGGGAATGGAGTTATTATGGCCACAATCCAAATCCCCTCAACGAGAATGGGCTTCAGGGAGATTTGGATCGAGCTCTGCATTATATATCTGCTTTGGACAGAGTCTCCTAATGGCCCATAACTTGTCAGTAACAAAAGAAGTTCCATTTAAAGTTGTTGTGAAAATTAATTCTGTGAAAGGTCCCTCATGTGATGTTGGGCCCCTTCTTACAAGTTAGAATTATAGTTAACTCTCATACCATTGGTGCATGTGATAGACAGACTCCAAGGATATTATTACAGAGGCATAGGATGAACTTCCCAAGTGCTCAGGTTGCTCTATGATGCAGAAGGCCTGATTTAAAGAAAAAACAGCTCAGTCCCCAGCAAAATGTTATTTTGAATGTGAAATTATGAGAAAATCTACCATTCTTTGTTGGTTAAGTAAGGGAAACAATCAAGTCAGTCCAGACCCCAACTATAGATTTTCTGTAAGGGGATTTTGGGTAAAACCAAAGCTAAACTAAACTTCCCCATTGTAATTTCATGGAAGACCATTTCCATTCTAAGTTTAAATATGTCCAAAACTTGTTACTACAGGAGAGGCAGGAAGTGAAACTGATGTAGCAACATCAATGATAATGACCAGACTCTTTACAATGTACAAGCTGTTTATTGGAAAAAGCAAATTCCAGCCATTGCAGCTGGAGAGTAAGTCAGGATTCTTTCAGGCATTAATAACAGATGGGATGGAAATACAGTCTGCCTCTGCTCTTCTCACGCTATTCTGCGATCTAAGTGGACCTTTAAATGTAGATGTGCTTAACACTGTCTTATCTTGTCTCTTGCAGGTGAGAGATATGGCTCACAAAAGGGTTTGGTAATCATCACTAGTGCTGTGACTATTGGGGCTGCAGAGGAGTTTGTGCATATCATGAAAAGACTGGGCAGAGCTTATATCATTGGAGAAATGACAAGTGGTGGGTGCCATCCCCCCCAGACATATCATGTGGATGACACCAACCTCTACATCACCATCCCCACCTCTAGATCAGTCATCTCCGCTGATGGCATCTCTTGGGAGGGAAGAGGGGTGCCTCCACACATGGAGGTACCAGCAGAAATAGCGCTTATCAAAGCAAAGGAAATGCTTAAAACTCACCTACACAGCTCCAGATAGACTGGTTGGTGCAGAGAGCATCCAGTATGAGAGAACTAGATTGCAACTTTCTAAGAAGCCTGAGAGAATTAGACACCCAGTGGCTAGAACCAGTAAAGGACTTAGACGCCTAAAGCAGGACATATGTGGAAGGTAGGAACCTAAGTGCAAAATTATGATCCAAACAACCCTAGCTCAGCTGCCCCCTGACTTCATAGGCGCCTTAATTTTTTACCTTAAAATTCTCCAGGTGACCAGACCTGTGCCTCTGGTCATACCTACAACTGCCACAGTTCGAGCAGCTACAATTTGGATTCACATATACCCCTGGTCAGGTTCCCAAAAGTAAGCATTCTTCCACTTAAGTCCAAATCTAGTTGGTGTTTTCAGAGCCCATTTAACTCTCACTAACAAGAGGCTCCCCATGAAGAGCAACTCCTTTCTTTTATGACATGGCAGGTAGTGGCTCTCATCTTTGATATCAAAGACCAGTGGTTAGATCACACCCCTGGAAGAGGAAAACTGAGTTTCATTTCTTTCCTTAGCATAACGGGGTTCTAACCTCTGGCTCCGTGGTGGTTTACCTCTGGCTCCGTGGTGAGCATGGGATGTATAAACTACTTTGGGTTGCTGGGGCACATTTTGCCCCTCATATTGAAGAAGGGCTACTGGAAAGACAAGAATCCTAGGTACAATGAGTCAGAGAAAGACAAAGAAAAAGAGCCTGACTAGTCTAGTGGTTACAGTACTCATCTGCAAAGGGAAAGCCATGGCTTTTGGTCCCTGCTTCCCAATGCTATGCCTATATTTTACATTAAACAGTCCTTGCAAGTACTCATTTCTTTCAAAGAAATGTTGTAGGTAACTTTCAGTTCAAAGGGAGGATCCGGAGTAGACAGATGTTCCTCCTTATAGTCCTGAGTAAGGCACCTACACTATAGAGAGGGACAGATTTCCTATTGACCAGCTCTAGGCAGCCCCTACAGTGGCTATTTTTTACGCTATTCTGAGGTACCTGGTGGCTTGCCTATAGCACTGCAGCAGCAGGTCCCATTAAGGATGGGCCCAGGCACTTCCTAGTCACTCCCTATCTACCTGCATCCATGGGCACATTCAACACCTAGGGCTGCTTTGGGCTTCCCCTCTGTACTCAGTTTCCTGCAGGCCTGAGAACAGACACTGGAGGCAAGTCTGGAACAGCTGTACTGATATATTTCCAGTTATAATTGTGCCCATGGACTTGGGTGGGCAGGGCATGCTAAGCTTCATCCTCCTTGGGAACACAATCTCTGAACAATGTGCTGGCAGCCTGGAATGTGCTGGATGTCACTGCAGAGGGCAGGAACCCTCTGCAGAGGGCAGAAAGCTGGGGGCTACAGAACCAAACCTTCAGTCACCTAAGCCTCTTATTGGACCTAGCTCCTGAATCCTCTTACTTTCCTAATTCCCCACTGAAATATCCCAGTCCTATATGCTTAAGAATTGCAAACTTCCCCGTTATGTGGGCATTTATTCAAGTGTAAAATATGCATTTCTTATGTACTTTGGAAAATAACACATATTTTCACCTCCCCATGTCCTGAAGAGGAATGAAAATAGCCACAAAGGCTTGTTTTCCAAACTGGAGCAACTAAATTAGTTTCCCTTCCATTTGCCCGTTAGATCAAAGAGGCTCAAAGATAGCCAACTTGTCAGCTTATCAGCCACTGCCCAGTATCCTGGTATTTCTGGAGCTGCAAATCCAGAACTCCCCAACACACAGGATGCCCAAAAGCAGAGTTAAATACAGTTCAGAGCAGTTGTAAGTTGTAGGTTTTGGGGGTTTTTTTTACTGTGAAGATTTAAAAAATATATATCCTCTGTTTAAACACCTGATTTCAAAGACTCTCAGTATTCACATGGAAGGAATGTTAACAATCAGACAACTATCTGTCATTTCTGCAATGTGTTTATATTTCAAGTTTCACTCAGCTGGGTCAGAGAAATTAAATTATTCATACTTTCCATGCTGTTCATTTTCATTTTCAGACTCTCATGCACTGGCCCAGTATTAGGTTTTTTAATGCTTTGGGGGAATGTTTGAATGAATTTAGGTTTATGCAGGACTCTGTCTATCCAAAGTGCTATATAAATGATGAGCATTAAAAGTACTAAATCCAGAAAAGGCCACATCTGTCAGTGAATTAATAATAAACAGAATAAACATATTTTAAGTACTAGATTTTTAAAGCTCCCCTTCAATATATAAGTGGCCTAACCTTGCTTTTATTTTTTCTAAGCACATTTGCATATGCACAAAAGCCTTCGTGTATGAACAATATTGTTTGCTGTTTGTCATTGGCAAGTCAAAGTCAGTCAACCAATCAGGAACCAGAAATTATACCATTTGACCAAGACAGCTAATCTCACAGCAAAAATACTGAGTAATTGCAGTCGGTGCACATGTGGTCTGAAATTTGCTCTCATTGACTACATGGTGAATGCTTCTGAATACCAGACTTATTTACAGTAGCAGGAATCCATTTGGAAAAAAGAAACAAAAAGGATGATTTTTCTGGCTAGTCTATTTGCAACAAGTAATTTGATCAGATCTAGCAAATCCTACAAGACTTTTCTTCACTCAGAAGTTAGATCATGACCTTGAAGAGTTGTGTTAACTAAGATGCTGCCAAACACAATAACATGCGGTATAAACAGATACTATTCTTAAGTATCACATCATCTAGTCCTGATTAAACTCTATTGAAATTACAATGATTCAGTAACTGACATGAGGTTCAAATACAGTTTGTTCCTATTAAG
Source organism: Alligator sinensis (assembly GCF_000455745.1). NCBI lineage: Eukaryota > Metazoa > Chordata > Crocodylia > Alligatoridae > Alligator > Alligator sinensis. The sequence continues at coordinate 1,253,734 of NW_005841831.1, forward strand.
TCATATTTACCATCATCCTAGTTAACAGAACTTCAAGGTGGTGTTTCTATATGATCTGATTTCTAGACAAACAAGACCAGAGTCATGAAAACCTCTGTTATTACAAGAGACTGAAAGGACTGGGACTGCTTACTTTGAGCAGGAGATAGAGAAGAAGGAACCCAATAAAAGCTTTCAAATTAAGGAAAGAGAGTCTACTGATCTAGCTTCTCTATTTCCTCTGTGTTATGACACAAGTATAATGAAACTGAACGGAGGGTTCAGCA
>NW_005841831.1:1254030-1257131 GCF_000455745.1 Alligator sinensis
GGGTCATCATTATGCTAACTGAGAGCTTTGGATGGGATCTAAACCTTCCATCACTAGAGCTGATGGTAACCTGTAGCTGTTGAGGGGTCAGGTCTCTTCTTCTAGATAGGTGTCCTGAATCTGCCTCCAGCAGGGTCCTTCCACCTTCCTGTGACAGATTTGAAGCAGGAGGCAGGATACTGAGCCAGCTGGACCACTATTCCAATGTTACAAGTGAAGATGAGCTCTGGGTGCAGAGACCAAAGCTGGGAGTTGTCAGAGCCCAAACAAATTGAAATCAACACAGCAAACAAACGTGGGAATCCCATGAAAATGGATTCAAATTGTGACTGCCCAGGAGGGTCGCTAAAAGACTGTATCATGCACAGGCATCAAAAATAATGCTGCCAGTGGTGTAAATTGTGGGGATGAGAGGGGCACTAGCCCTGGGCACTAATTTAGAGGGTGCATTGGAATGGCACCCCCATCCACTGGAGTCTTTGCCATATCAGGAGCAGCCCTGTGCTGCCTGGCCATAGGAGCTAGGTACATGACACACAGGACACAGCAGGAGCTGTAGGAATCATTGAGTTTTCAGGAAAGGTAAGACCTTCCTTCACCCTCCCTCTCCCCCTGCTCTCTCATACCCAGCAAAACGCCACTGGGAAAATTTTTTCCCAGGACACCAAATGTGAAAGTTATACCCCTGAATGCTGGCACTGCTGCCAGTGCCTCATCTAATGACTCCAGAATTGTAAAGGTCTAGAAACAGGACACTATCCCAGACAGGGATAGGTATCCTAGGATGCATGACTCCACCTCCATTCATACATACCCCAAGCAGAGGTCTGAATGCTAGAGGAGGTGGAGATTAGGCAGAGACAGATGAAACAAGGTAAATGGAAGAGGAATGAAAGGGGTGGATAAGGGTGAGTGAGAGAAGTGAAAGAGCAGAATGAGGAGAAGGGACAGAACACAGAGAGAAATGAAAAAGTCAAGGAGACTGCCTCAGAAAGGAAAAGGCAAGCTCAGCAGAGTGGGCAGCTCAAGAATGAGGGAAGTGAAGTGCAGGCATAAGAGAAAGACAGAAAGGCTGGGAGAAAGGGAGGGAAGAGAAGAAAAGGTAAAAAAAAGAAAGGGGAAGAAATGTGGGAAGAAAATGGAGAGAGTGGGGCAAACTGGGGAGGAAAGGATGCAGCCTGGGAGTAAGAAGAGTAGCACAGAAGCCCATGGAGCCATTGCATGAGGTCAAGGGTATAATGAGTCTGAGCCCAGCTGAGGAGGGTTCAGCTCAAGGCGCCAACTGGAGATAAGAACCTGGCTGAGTCATCCCCTGGGGCAATAGGAAGGAGGGTCCCACTCACACAGGCCTGTATAAACCCAGAATAGATCACAGCAAGCTTTCTAGCCAGAGACAGCTCTGTCTGGCTTCTTTGTTGGGGCTTCTTGGTTGGTGCTCTTTGCACAACCCTGGTTTCTGGCTTTCCTCCTTGACCTTTTGACTCCTGACTTTAGTTCCTCAGACTTTAGTTCCTCAGTCTCGGCTCCTGACTCTGGTTCCTACAAACCTTGGTGCTAGACATTGCCTCTCGGACCCTCCCCTTGTCATCCAGGTGAACCATCCTAACTACCTATGGCCTGCTCTGTTACAAAAGGATGGATCTCAATCAGAACTGCTCTAGTGGAGTCCATGCAGCTGTCCCCAGCTGAGGAATAGAGATGCTATGGCAGGATGGGTAGGGGTGGCCCCAGGTTTATTTGTCTGAGTACACTGCAGTCAAATCTGTGGGCTACTATGGGGAAAGATCATGGAGGGTCAGGCAGCCTGCTCCCGCTCTGCCACCCACTAACTCAATGATTCCAAACAAGCCAAATCCTCCAGAGAAGCCTGTGATTGGGGTTGCCTCAGTTTCCCAAATCAGAATCATTTAGCAGTTTTGTAAGCAGACTATAGGGACCCATGAGGCTGAAATAGCTAATGGGGACAGAAATGAGCCCCCAAGGCCTTCCCACACCCCCATTCACCAACACATGTTGTTGGGAAGCAGATCTTCTTGAACATACTGACCTCCAACTATGAGTTCTCAAACTCCATGGGAGCTAATGCCACCCACACTCCATTCATGGGGGAAATAAAGGTGTTGGAATTTTGGACCATGTTGAATTGTCTCTCTGTCCCTTTCAGGAGTTCACAGGGCAGCAACCACTTATTTTATGGGCTGTGATGGGCTCTTATATGCTCCAGTAGGGTATAGTGAGTTTGGCACAAGTTCTTCTTGACAAAGTTTCAACTACCATCTTAGTCTTCCCTCCTAACACACCTCCCATGCAGGGTCTCACTTCACAGAAACACTAGCTAAACCACCAACCCACATAACTTCCCGTTTTATTGGCTGGAAACAGAGAGCATAAATGACTTGACCAAAACTGCACAGGCAGTTAGGAGTAGAGGCTGGAATCAAATCCACATTGGCTGTCTTTCAATCAAAGCCTCATCTTTACTTTAAAAAAATCCTTCCCTTGTTGTTGTTTTTCTTCTCTTGTATAAAAGCAGGCATTTCTGCTCATAAAAAAAAAATTACATTCCTCCCCAGAGTCAATGCACAGTGTGATATTGGACTGAATTGAGTTGTAAATGCCCTCCCTGAGTCCTTGCTTCCCACCAACCCCCTCAGTCGCAAAGGAGTCCCAGCAGGATTTCCTTTCATCTGTACCAGACTAAATGTTCAGACTTATAAACATGAAATAAAAATACTTTGAGGGTGACTCATTTGTAGGACACTTGTTTTTCTTTGTCTCATTAGGCTTCCTCATCTCCAGCCACGCTTGGCTCTATATAGAAATAAAATCCCCTCTGTTCCTGAGAAGTGCTCAGTTAAGTATCTGCTGCACTGGGATTCTTGCAAGAAAGCTCATTTTTCATACTGGGAGCTCACGATCTGTGGTCTGTCTGTGCTCTTTGCTACTGTAATGTCAGCACACTGTAACTGGCTACAGAATTTGGACCAATGAGTATTAACCCAGCCTATGGGCATGGGCAACTGGTGCTGCCTTAGTCAGGGGGGCACGTGCCCCCCCCCCCCCCCCCCCCCCCCCAACACCCCCCCCCCCCCGGGGGGCGC
>NW_005841831.1:1257144-1271524 GCF_000455745.1 Alligator sinensis
CCCCCCCCCGCCCCCCCAACCAGTCCCACTGACCAGGGGGACACGGCCAATCCTGCCAAAGGGGGGGGGTCCCCAGCAGATCACTGCCCGTGGGTGGGGCGGGGGAGCCCCGTGGCCAATCCCGCAATGGCTGATCACTGCAGCCACTTCTGGGAGTGTGTAGCGACTGGCTGGTGCTTGCAGGGGGGCACTGGTGCTCCTGTTTGCCCCCCCCATTACCTAAGTGGGGAGCACGGCCAGTCAGGGGGTGACCATGCACCCCAGTGCACCCCCTATGCATCGCCACTGCCTGTGGGTATGTATTCACCTAAGCCTTAGTTCAAGAAAGTACTTTAGTATATAGTTGAACACATGCTTAGCGACTGACCATCACAAATGAGCAAGGGCAATATAGTGAAGGTCTGAATTCTGTCTGCTTCCAAGGGTATATGAAGACATTTCAGGATTCTTGCATGTGAGGATCTTGCTTTCAATCCTGCTCTGACTGTAGAGGTGGGAAAAAAATAAAACCTAAAATCTCTCCTGTTTCCCTTTTTCCTAAATCCTGGGTTGTGAGTCAGTTCTACTACTATTTAGATCTGATTCTGTTGTTGACTTGTTCATCTAGGGCATTTCAAATCGTGCTTGTCAACAGAGTTGCTGAAAATCTGTGGCTGAGGTACTCCCATGCAGAGCTGGTTAAAATCTGACTTTTCCTTCTAAGCAAAACCACCTCATCATATAACTTATCAAGAACAGCTGCCAGGGATTTCTCTGCCTGCCCTCTTGCTTCCATGGTTAGGCAAGCAATGTTTCCACTGTTTGGTTACTGAATCGGAGACCTTCATGCTCACAGATTCTACACACTGTGGCAGGTGGTATGTATAATGCAGTAGATGTGTCCAGATGTGCAATTAATGGAAAGCAATAAAATCTGTAGTTTATTGCTCCCAGGCACGCTGTTTGAACATGCACCGAGAAGCAATAAACTCAGAGGCTCTGGGCCCAGGACTGTAACACGTTGAGCCAGGGTGGAGCAGCCCTGGCTGGCAAGGGTCCAGAATGTCAGCCTGCCAGCCTGGGGCTACTTCACCCTGCTCAACATGTTGTGGAGGACCTGGCCTGGGCACAAGGATGCTTCAGCACAGGGCTAGCTAGCAGGCAGATCCCACACTAGAGCACCCTCGTGCCCCAGCTAACCAGGGCAGCATCTACACTTGCACTGCTGTAAATTAATTTACTTCAGCCTAATAGGCTGCTTGTACATGCCATGGGGGGGTTAATTCAGTTTAGTTCTCCCTAAGTTGAAACAGTGGGTTTTTAAAAACACTGCTTCGATTTAGCAAGAATTAAACCAAACTAAACCCTCGTAGCATGTACACAAAAGTAGGGGCCTGAACCTTACCTGCCTCTTTGGCGGTGGACAAGGAGGGTGAGTTGCCAGAGGGTGGCACCCACGTGCTGGCACCTGACCTGGGCAGTCCCGGGGGGTGCCGCAGCTGTGGAGGGAAGCACTGCCCCCCTACAACCACAGAGGGAAGCACTAGGCCCCTGCACCGTTCAGGCAGGCAGGCTGGCTATGGGGAGAAAAAAAAAAAAAGATCAGGCTCTAGGGCTGTGCAAAATTTCGCCGCTAGTTTTGTTTCAACGCTGTTTCAACCTGTTTCGAGGTCGAAACAGAAAAATTGAAATAAAGCAGATATGGTCGAAACAGCCTCAAAATGAAATGAGGCAAGTTGAAATGTTTCGCCATTTTAACGCCATTTCGACATTTTGCCCATAGGCTATAATGGGAAGGTCAATACAGCCTATAACTTTGTCATTTCTGGGCAGACTTGGATGAAACTTGCAGAAATGATAGCTCCTTCTGAGGGCATGATGCATGCTGAGTTTCAAGAAGATAGGTGCAGGGAGTTCGAGCAAACTGCACCCCAAAATCCTGAGAGCCAAAATTGTGTCGTGTATGTGTTAAGCCACAACATGGTCAAAACTACAGGAATGCTGAGGCCACAGAGCCTGCCATGTTTCAAGGAAATAGGTGCAGGGGGGTTGGAGAAACTGCACCCCAAAATACTGCAAGCAAAACTCATGTCACGTGTACATCTTAAGCCACAGCAGGATCAAAACTGCAGGGGTGGTAGACCCTGGTGAGGCCACAAAGTCTTCCAAGTTTCAAGGAGATAAGTACAGGGGTTTGGGAGAAACTGCACCTCAAGCTGTGGACAAGAAAAACTCGTGACATGGGTGACACTGTGTGTGTTAAGGTGAAAGCTGCAAGCCTGCTAGCCCCAGCTGTGGCCACAAAGCCTGCCAGCTGTCGAGGAGATCGGTGCAGGGCTTCTGGGTTCTGGGGCCTTGCACCTCTGGCTGCTGACAGACAAAAGTGGTGTCATGGGTGCTTGTGTAACTGTGTCTGTCTTGGGACACGGGGGAGGGGAAACTACTGCAGGCCTGGAGGCTAGGCCCTGCTGCGGCCACAACACCTGACAGCTGTGGAGGAGATCGGTGCAGGGGGGTTCTGGGGCCCCTAGCTGCTGACAGACAAAACTCATGACATGGGGGCTTGTGCAACTGTGTCTGTCTTGGGGCAGTTGATTTCCTGTATTGATTATTTCCTGTCCTTAGTCTGTAGTTTTGTAGGTGTTAATCCATGCTCATTAAGTCTTATGTAGTAGCTAGGTACTATGTATTGAGCTGGTCCCTGAGTGAATCATGACTGATTGGTAACTGGTAACACAGTAGCTTAGCAGCTAGGCCTGCTGTAGTCTCTGTCTCCCCGCCTCTCCCCCCCGCCCCGTGCCCCAAGACAGACACAGTTGCACAAGCCACCATGTAACAAGTTTTGCTTGTCCACAGCTTGAGGTGCAGTTCCCCCGCCCCAAACCCCTGCACCTATCACCTTGAAACTTGGCAGGCTTTGTGGCCTCAGCAGGGGCCAGCACCCCTGCAGTTTTCAGCCCGCTGCACCTTAACACACACAGTATCATCTATATCATAAGTTTTGCCTGTCAGCAGCTTGAGGTGCAGTTCCCCCGCCCCAAACCCCTGCACCTATCACCTTGAAACTTGGCAGGCTTCATGCCCTCACCAGGGGCTACCACCTCTGCAGTTTTGACCCCACTGTGGCTTAACATATACATATGACATAAGTTTTGCTTTCAGGATTTTGGGGTGCAGTTTCTCTGAACCCCTGCACCTATCTCCTTGAATCATGACGGCTTTGTTTCCTCAGCAGGGGCTACGATCCCTGCAGTTTTGACCCTGCTATGGCTTAACACATACACATGACATGAGTTTTGCTCTCAAGATTTTTGGGTACAGTTTGTCCAAATCCCCTGTACCTATCTTCTTGAAACATGGCACACATCGTGCCCCAAGAAGGGGCTACTATTCTGGCAAGTTTCATCCAAATCTATACAGAAATGACAAAGTTATAGGCTGTATTGACCTTCCCCATTATACCCTATGGGAGAAACGTTGAAAGAGGGTCAAAACAGCAAAAGGTTTCGACGGAACGAAACGGAACAGTCATTTTTACTCTAAACAAAAGTTGAAATGAAACACTGTTCTATCGAAACGTCAAAGCACTGGTCGAAATGAAACGCTTCCGTTTCACACAGCCCTATCAGTCTCTCTCTTGTTTTTTTTTTCTGCAATGAAGCCTGCCTGCACAGGCTGCTGCTGGATCCCACTGCCCCTGATCTGTGCAGGGCCCACCTAGCCCCAAGCACATCAGCTTCCAGTGCTCCCTGCACTGTTGCACTTTGTTAGGTAGCAAACTAAAACACCTCAGCGGTATTTTATCTTGCTACATACCAAAGTCATTTACAGTGGAATACACCACTGATCATACAAACAGCAACCCCATTAAAGGGCAAAAGGGCATTTAAGCCACTTTAAAGGCCAATGTTGTGGCATGTACAAAGGCCCATAGAGGCATACATATAGATGCTGAGACATCTACTGCTCAGCTAATTAGTCTACTGCACAGTAAACATCTCATGTAGACACTCCCAGTATGCGTTTCCCTGTTTTCTGTGAATGATTTTTTCTCGCTCAGTCATTTACTTCTGTGCAAGGCTGATGTAAAATTCTACCAGATGGATCTGGTCATGTTTTATGCTGGTGTATATGACATCCTATGTATCGTACCCTAGATAATTAGGCCTTTGATGCTGGCGTAGACACAATGCCAAATAGAGTCATAGGGAGCGCTGTGCTAGTGCTGCTGCTGCTGCTGCTGCTGCTGCCTTCTTCCAGGGTAAAATATACAACCATGTGATCAAGCCCTCAGTTATTAAAGAATCTATGAAGTTTTTTTGTAGCTACATGAAAATATGCTTTTCCACAACTTTACTACAATTGGCTTTGCCTTCCTTATGCTGGGCCATATTCTGATCTCAAAGACATTGATCAAAATTGATTTGGAGTAAGTGAGGTCACAACCTGGCCATTCTGTGGGTGTGTGCACACAGGACACCTTAATGCACAATGGACTGTTCTAAAAAATTGCCTTTGCTCCTGTGCATTAGTGCAGCTACTGAGCCTTTCTCTAGTACTTCATATTAGAGGTACTAAACTTAATGCACAGTAGCAAAGATGCAATAATGAATGTGTAGGCGCGCCCACTAACAGTCATAATCCTAACCATTAGGCTTAGACCTATAGTAGTCATAACCCTAACAGTACATGTTACACCACTGAGGTCTTTGTTGCCCTTTCTGAACACTTGCCTTCAGATTAAACTGGCCAGATTCCAGACAAAACCAGATGGAGCTGTTTGGCTCAAAAAGTTTGCCATGTATAAATTCCCTACGCAGTATACTTTATGGAACAAAAATTGGAGATGAAAAAGTTTAGGAGAAAACCAGCTGGTCCCTTTGCTTAATGCTGGGTTATTTCCTGTGCTGTAAATTTCAAGGCTTTTGTTCAGTTTAGTTTTAAATGATTCCAGTGAAGGAACGTCCATCACTTCCCTTGAAAGTCTATCCTACAGTCTGATGGACCTCCCAGCCTTCGTTTTCTCCTTGCTTGGTTCTGTAGCAGAAGCCACAAACTGTCAAATGTAATATTTCATCACTTTATATGGAGTAAAGATAGCAAGACTTTTGGCCTGTGAAAAATCACTTTTTTACACTGATGCAAAATATGCAAGCATTAATAGTCAACAGCAGAATCCTCTGAGAAAAAAAAAATTATTTCAAGACTCATGGTAATCTCCCAAGAAATGATTCTGAGGACAGTAATACACTGGAATGAATTGACAGACACCTGAGACTTTGCAGTTGTCATTCAGTCATTCTCATGACTACTATGAATTTCAGTGTGGAATTCCAGTCCAAACATATAAGTTGCTGTCTTGTACGTGAGTTCCAGACCTAGGATTCAGTGCTGAGAGCTCAGTGAAGGCACCTGTTTAATGATCAGCAGTCAAAAAAACCAAAACATTGGATGGCATAAGGAATGGGATGGAAAGCAATAGTGACAATATTGTAACTGGGAGACCCTTAGCTGGGAGACTGAGTGAAGTTCACGTCCTCTAATCTTTGAACAATTATAGCATGAACCAAGAGGGTTCAGAAAAAGGAAGCAAAAATGATTTCTGGCCTAACAATTTGCTACAAGGATGGAAATTGAAGAGACTGGGACTATTTGTTTTAGATATGAGATGAATAAGAGGGAATGTGATAAAGATACTGGGCACATCTACATGAGACATTTACTGTGCGGTTGACTAATTAGCTACGCAGTAAATGTCTCAGCATCTACACATGCAGCCCTATTAGGCTGGAGTAAACTAATTTACTCAACAGCAGAATAGTACTTGTAAATACAAGTACTATCCTGCTGTGAACTAAAAAAACTATGCAGTAGTGCATGTGTAGGTGCTCCCGTGGCTGGCTGGGACACGAGGGTCATGGCTACTATTGCCTCCCGAGTCTGGGGGGGCACCAGGTTGCCGACCGGGAGGGGGACTTCTGGTTTTGCGGCTGGCACTTCCAGGGGGTGCATGGTCGATCTCAGGGGGTGCACGTGCACCCGCGTGCACCCCCTACACATTGCCAATGACAAGGGTGCTTCAGTGCAGGAGCTGCCTGCCAGCTAGACCTGTACTGAAGCATCCTCTGGCCCTAGCCTTTTTCCCTATAATTCCCATTTCAGGGAATAAACTGAGAACAAATTGACAATAAAAAACAGTTATACCCTGTAGGCATAACTGTTACAGAGAGTTTAGCACTTTCTTCAGAAAGAGCACTGGCTCATGTCAGACACATACTACTTGGCTTCATTAGCCTTACCCAATAAATTCCTACATTTTTACTTAACTTTGTGAAAGAGCTTCTTTCATCTGCTAGCAGCAGAGAACCCTTACCTCAGAGCTAAGCACGTCTGATGCCGTTTAACAGAAGGCACTGGTGACACATAGGCCCTGCCTACTTCATTAACATATCCAGGAATACACCACAGACACATTCTGTCCTTGCTATCTTTGTACAAATCTAGATTTCAAGGGAATAATGGACTTGGGCTTGCACCTGTTCAGCAACAGTGAGAATGAACCACATTTCCTTCTGTATCCAGGTTTGCAATAAGACATTTCAGAGGTGACAAAGCCAAAAATAGAACCTGGCTCTGGTATTTTCTACCATATTTTTTGTGAGTTCGGGGCAAACCATTATATAGAGGGGCATTTACAAAATTCTTATCTGAGGTTGGATATCAAATCCCTCCAAAAGCCATGGAACTAGCTTCAAGATCATCGATACAACCAAATGTGCATTTCCCTTTGGGTGGGTGTAAAACTTTCAGTACGTGTGTCCTCTTCTGGTGGCCAGTCCACATGAGATGAAAGGAAGCCACTATAACAGCCACACAAAGAAGTTATTCCTTTAGTTTAAACTTTTGAGTCTCATCCTCTTTAGTGCTGACAGTCCCAGATCCTGGAAGGCAGGATGCCTCACTGATGTATTCTGCTCACCTCTACAGCAGTTTGCATCTTCAAGCAAACAACAGATCCTAAATTCATCCCAAATGAATACTCTCTTCCAATTCATTTCACTCTTTTATTTCCTCAAAAATAGATCAACAATGGCTTGGTTGCATTTTCAAATCTTACAACCCACTTGGAGTCCTGTAAACACTTTTATCTTTCTCATGAAGTGTCTATCATAAATTATTATAACCAGCTGCTTCCAATAAGAAATTAATTTAAACACAAAAAATGATACAAATGAAAATGTTTTTCCCTTCCCCCTTCCTACCCAGTGTCTTGGCAGGATCAGTATAATGGCTCTAATTATGAGAGGTCATGTGCCTTGATAAATGGTGGCGTTCCCGAAAGTACTCGTGGCATATTGGACATTTTAGCTTCTCTTCACGTCTCCTCTTGCACTGAGACTCAGCAGAGGAGTATTCTTTTTTATGGTGGGATCGCATGTGGAAGACCAGGTCAGACGTCATACGGAAAGAGAGGTTGCATTTGGCACACCAGTTCTGGGCAGCCACACCAAAGGAGGTGAACGTGGGAGGCAGCAGTGTCAAGGAGGAGGAGGAAGAGGAAGTGGTGGTACTCTGCAACTGCCCTCCCATTTGTTTGTGCCACGGTTCTGAGGAGTATGAGAAAGCTCCACTCTGAGTAATGCTGGTCTGCAGCATCCGAGAGTTACCCAAATCACCAACAAAGAACTTGGAATTCAAAAGATTACCATAGCACATGATGTCTGTGGTGGTGATGAAGCTAGATAGGTCCCCCAGACTCTTTGTTGAATCATTCACAGGGTGAAGGGAGTTTACCGCTCCCTTATCCACTACACATTTGGTGGGTTTACTAAAAGCACTTTTCTGCTCACCTCGGGCTCTGGTGGGCCACACAAAGGAGAAAGCACTACCAGAAGAGTTCAGTGTTACATCCTTGGGGATCTGCTCCTTTCCATACTGGACTAGGCCATCTGCTTGCTCCAGTTCCTTAGCTCTCTCGCTCCTCAGTTTGTCCTTTGTCCTCCTAACCTCAGTGAAAGCACTCTGTTTCTGCTCTGAGTTGTCCTTCTTAGTTGCCTGCCTCCCTGAACTGATCTTCCAGAAGGAACCACCCAACACGTGCTCCCCACCCACTTCCTCCTTGCCCCCATAGCTGTGCTCCTCCCCCAGGTTATTGGTTTTCTCTAACAACACTGTTTTCCTGCTCCTGTTTTCCACCTCTTCTGATTTTGTTCTCCTATCGCCTGTGCCATGGGCATCATCTTTCTTGGCAGACATTTTGATCTCCAGGTCCCTCACCAAGCTGTGAAAGTTTGTGGCCTGCTCAGCTATGTTGCTTTTCAAAGCCTTACGGTCCTGGAGGTTTCTCCACAGCAGGGCGTTCTTCTCTGGGATGCAGAGGAACCGGATATGAGAGAGATACGAATGCTCACATGTAAAGACCTGGTCACATTCGGGGCACTTCAGCTCTGTGGAAACAGACAACAGCCAATGAGTTCTGTACAGGCAGAGGCATTGATGCAGATTGGACCTGACTGCTCTCAGCGATGGGAACAGAAGCCAGGAATAACTCCACTGATTTCAGTAGGGGTTGAATGATTGTAAAGTTAATACAAGTGCTGAATCGGGTCCTATGTCACTGTAGAAAGTGCCATGAGTGCACATGGGAAGTGCTTCACACACATTTACTTCTGTGCTACACACAGCAGTGCTAACTCTTATGCTGTTAAGCCATGTTCTCATCCAATAAAACTTCATGGTAAGCACTAGCCTGAATCAAACCCTCCGACTTTAGGGTGGTTCAAAGCCTAAACCCAGATCTGCACCTAAGCTTCCCAGCAGGACCCTAGCTTTGCCACAGGCTGGATGCCAAGCCCACTGTAACACTGAAACGAACTGAGTAGATGTCAAAAAAGCAGGGTGCACAGGCTGTGGCCTTAAGTAACTACACAGCTTACTCAAGAAGTTTAATGTTTTCTATTTAAAAATCCTCTAAGGATAAATCCTGAAATCTGTACTCCTTTGCTCTCAGCCAAGTGATTCGTTGAATATAAGTGAGCTTCTCCCTGTGGTGGTAGAAGTTATCATTTAAAGATGCTCCCTATCAGGAGACTGAAGGAGTTGGGTATTGGGACATGGTTAGTGACTAGTTAGGTTAGTCAGTGAGAGAGATACAAAGGGTCTGCAGAGGTAGTTTGCTCCACAACGAAAGTTTCTTCTCATTCATGCATGCCTGTCAGTACCCAGTGATCACTAACTCCTGCTGCTATCAAGAGCTGGGCTAATGTAGCAGACTAAGGTACATCCTTAGCATGAGTTATATTGAGGGCCAAGATCAGTTGCATCATTCAAACCAAACTCTGATCCCCTCCCTGGTTTCCAGGGGAATAAAAAGGATATGACGTATGGCTGGTTTTTCCATGGGAATTTTCAAAGTTCAAGGGAATTAGATACCAAAATGTCCCTTAGGCCACTTAGAGCATTAATATAGAAAAGGCAAAAACACATACAACACCCCCTGAAAAGTGACAATGAAAACAGCATCAAGGTTTCCATGTTTGTTCTGCCTCTCAAAGACTCCAGCATGGGGCACAAGTAAAACATTTTCTTCTGACTGCCCAGCCCTGAAAACCCAATCTAAGGTAACAGTTAAGCTGGGTTCCTTCCCATTCAAGCAGCATTGCCTACAACAAAGATACAGCAGGCTGACTTCAGCCCTCCCTGACCCTGGGGAAATCTTAGTTTCTTGCAGTTAGGCCTTTTGTACTCACCATTTTGGAGAGTTCTGGCTTTTATCTCATTAAAACCAAGGAGGCTGGAAAGCTCTGCATCATACCAAACAAGGAGCTCTTCATTTCTGTTTATTTTCCTAGTAGACCGAAAGTACAACTGACTGTTTTTTAAATAGGCTTCCAAGTTCTGTTCCTTGCTATTGGCAGCTGCTTGAACAAGCCTCATCCAGGGCAGTCCAGTGGGGCTATGCACTGAGGAGACATCTACCTGTGAGACATAGGACAGAAACAGAAACTTTAGGGATTTTAAATGCTCAATGCAAGATTTTCCCCCAAAATTCATCAGCAAAACCCATTCATGTCTGCTTCATATGTGAGGCAATTTGTTAAGGGCTATGGTCCTGTTTCTTACGCACATAGGGTTTGATCCAAAGCTGACAGGAGACATTCCCAGCGAATGGATCAGGTCTATGGGGTGAAATTCAAGGGTAAGTGGAAGGCTGCTTATGGCAAATGACACACGAAAGTCTCACTTAGACCTGGTTTAGGAGGTTTATTGAATTTTTTGGGCCTTCTGTTGTTACCCTGCATACAGATAAGTTTCATCTTATGAGTGTTTTTAGAGAAAGGAATAGCCCAGTTGACTCCACTGGATTTGGTCACATGTAACCAGACTGCAAAGCCCGGGCAGATGTTACACTTAGAAACCAATCAACCTGTTAATCATGAGTGCCTGAGTGCCCTCAGAGGTTGCGGGGGCACAGCGAGCTCCTGCAGGCAGTGGCAGCGCTGTTGGCAGCAGGAGCATGGCAGTGGCAAGCAGGGAGCTTCCACAGGTGGCTGCAGTGCTGTTGGCGGCGGGGAGGTGGGGGGAATGGCGAGTGTCAGTGGCAGTCAGTGACCACCCGCAGATGCCAGTGGTGGCATTGGTGGTGAGAGGGAGGGGGTGGCAAGCAGTAATTGCCCACAGGTGCCACCAATAGTGTCAGCAGTGCCTTTTCTCAGGGGGTGCACCGCCATGCTCAGGGCATGCATGTGCACCCGCATGCATGCCCTACACATTGCCAATGCTGTTAATCATGCCATAAATATTAACCCTGCCACACATTCAGGGAAATGGCATGACAAAATGATGAACAAGCCACAAAGATATTCCACAAAAGATGTGTAACATATTTGGGGTTGCTTTCCATCGTACCTTAAATCACGGATTTTCAACCTTTTTTTAAGGAGTGTACCCATTCTGGGTACACTTCTGTTGGGCGGGGGGGGGCGGCAGCTGAATGCAGAACAGGGTGGGGCTTGCATGAGATGGTGCAGGGTGGTGGATGGCAGCAGCAGCTACTGTGTGAGCTCCCCACCCCACATGTGGCCAGGCAGCATCTGTGCAGCCCACAGAGGGGAGCAGCTGCCCTCACCCCGCCAGCCCTGCTCCTGGGAGGCAGAACTCCGTGTCTCACCCTGACATAGCACAGCCCTTGTTTTGCCCCTTAGTTCCTATAGGGGCTGTGAAGCAAGACATGTTCTGGTACAGTGAGCCATGGTGCTCACCAGAATACAGTACCAGAATACACCTTGATTCCTAGCCCTCACAGGAGCCTTGGGGCAATGTAAGCATTGTGCCAGGTTGGGACAGGATGACTACTTTGCCCCACAGCTCCTAGAGGGCTGCAAAGCAAGGCACTTGATGCATCCTGGCCATGGGAAGCCTGGGACTAGGGAGAGGTTCCCTAATCTGAGGGTCCCTGTGCACTGGGACCTGAAAAACTCACTTGTGCAGCTAGGCTGTATACAAGGTTTTCTGATATCCCAGTGCATGGGCCTCTGGCACCAGCCCTACGGCAGCCTTGAGGTTGGGACCAAGAATCAGCTATTTATTGGTTCCAGTCCCATGACCACAGTGGAGTCTTGAACTTCCCCTGGTGCATTTCCAGAACTGAGACCAACAATCAACTGATTGTCAGTCCAGGTCCCAGGTTCATGGGCCATGCTGGGCTGCAGACACCCAACTTTCAATTTGCAAGTGCAGGGGGAGCCTGGGATCATGATCCTGGACTTCTCCTGAACTGGCAGCTAGTGATGGTGCTATTGGTTCTGATCCCCAATCCCAGAATTGTGCAACCTGTCTGCACATGTGGTGTGGCAGGAGGCATGGTTGTTGGGATGGGAGATCAAATTCCATCAGGCTTTTAAATAAACGTGTGCTATGGTCCTAAAGAACACATTGCCAAAGCTTGGTTTTGTTCTTAAAGAACAAGCTTAGCTTACTGCTGTACACAACTCCTTTTATGGTTACCATTTTATACCATATAATCTCACAGAATTAATTTAACCGCATGTGCTGTCTCACAAAGAGAAGTACCCCAAAATACACAATACCAGAGATTACTCAAGTTTACTAGTAACCATGTGGTGTTTTTAGAGGAAGCAATGCAGAGAGACTAGACTCTTACCACACAAAAATCAGATCCTACCCCTTCATTTTTTAACAAAGAGAGCCAAGTTACTGCTTATACCAAGGATGGGCAAAATACAGCCAACAGACTAGATCTGGCACACTGAGGGATTTTGACCAGCCCATGGTGGGTCCCTTGGTCCTGCCTAGCCCAGGCACAGGGGGCAGCTTGAGCCATGGCGCATGTGGCTGGTCCTCCTGACCCTGGGCGCACAGCAGGGCTGGGATGGTGCAGTGGCTAGACTCCATTTCTTGGCAGCCCAGGTGGTGGTAGCTCCTTCTGTCTGCTACTGCCAGACTGTCCCGCTTCCTGGCCACCTCGGACCATCCTCACCACACGTATCATTGGAGGTAGGATCCACACTGGCAGGGTGTGCAGCTGGGTGGCTACGGTGGGGCTGTGGGCCAGTGAGGAATGGCATTCAGGAGTGAAATGGCCAGGCAGGGCCAGGGAGACCCCAGGATCTTGGAGCAGTAATAGCACGGGGCTGGGGCCGAGGGCAGAGCCATGATGTACTGCCTGCATGGCCCTGCAATGGGTGCAGGTTCCATGGGCAGAGGTTCGCAGGGAGTGGATCACAGCTCTGCCCTGGCTCTGGCCCCATGCTGTCATCACCCCAAGATCCCAGCCCCAGCCGCAGCCCTCCACCTCCCTGCAGCCTCATCCCATCCATCCAGCCATGCACCCTGCCTGTGCAGCTTCCTGACAGTCTCCATGAAGACCCTGGGATCGTGGAGCGGTGACAGTGAGAGGCCAAGTCTGGGGCCAGGGCAGAGCCCTGTTTCTATGGGCAAGGATATGCAGGGAGTGCATCACTCCCTGAGACAGGCAGGCAGAGCCAGGGAGACCCCGGGATCTTGGGGTGGTTATAGCATGGGGCCAGGGCCTGAGGCCGAGCCATGATCCGCTCCCTGCATGCCCCTGCCCATAAAACCCACACCCATCACAGGGCTGTGCAGGGAGCAGATCGTGGCTCTGCTTGGGCCCCAGCCCCGTGCTGTCACCACCCCGCAACCCTGTCCCATGACCCCAGCCTTACCTGCCCATCCTGCTCCTGAACACTGCTCTCCATGTACCTGCACCCCCATCCCACATAGGGAGTTTTGGTGAGTTGTTGGGTGAGGGAATGCTGACCCAGCCTGCAACAGCTCAGCAAAACTCCTTATGTGGCCCCTGAGCCAAAATAATTGCCTACCCCTGGTTAATACTAAATTTAGCGTGGCTTAGGCTATCAAACCCTTCACATAAATGACAAAGTATTATGGGAGTTCAGCTAGCTACTTAACTAACATGAAATGTATGACCCTAATAAGCATAAGTGGTGGTGAACAGGTTGGTATTGACCTGGAAGGATGTTGGCAGTGGGGTCCCGCAGGGCTCAGTCCTTGGACCTGTACTCTTCAATGTCTTCATCAGTGACTTGGATGGGGGCATGACATGTACTCTGCCCAAGTTTGTGGATGATACTAAGTTGTGGGGTGAACTGAACACACCAGAGGGTAGGGAACAATTGCAGGCAGACCTGGGCAGGTTGGAAAAGTGGGCAGAACACAGTAGGATGCAGCTCAACAAGGACAAATGCAGAGTGCTGCACCTACAGCATAAAAACATCCAGCACATTTACTGGCTGGGGAACGACCCTCTCAGCAGCACAGAAGTGGAAAGGGATCTCAGAGTCATAGTGGACTCCAAGATGTACGTAAGTGTGATGAAATCATCAGCAAAGCTAACCACACTTTATCATGCATTAGCAGATGCATGACAAATAGATTCAAGGAAGTGATACTTCCCTTCTATGTGGCATTGATCAGACTGGCATTGGAGTACTGCATCTAGTTTTGGGCGCCATCTGTAAGAAGGATGTGGATAACCTCAAGGGGGTCCAGAGGAGGGCCACTTGTATGGTTAAGGGTTTGCAGGCTAAGCCCTATGAGAAGAGACTAAGGGAACTGAATCTCTTCAGCCGTCACAAGAAAAGGCTGAGAGGTGATCTTGTGGCCACCTATAAATTCATTAGTGGGGGGCAGCAAGGAATCAGAGATGCTCTGTTCACCAGGGCACCTCTTGGGGTAAATAGGAACAATGGTCACAAGCAGATTTAGGCTAGATATCAGGAAGAACTTCTTCATGGTAAGGGTTGCCAGAATTTGGAATGGGTTTCCAAGGGAGGTGGTGCTCTCCCCTACCTTAGAGGTCTTTAAGAGAAGGCTGGATAGGCATCCGTCTGGGTTTATC
>NW_005841831.1:1271555-1272300 GCF_000455745.1 Alligator sinensis
TCTTTCCTGCCCAGGGCAGGGGGTTGGACTCAATGATCTGTTGAGGTCCCTTCTGAACCTAGCATCTATGAATCTATTAATCCTAACCAAAATAGGTTTGTGCTCATCCTCTCCACTCTTCCCATGCTCCTGGGGCTGGGTTGGAGAGGCTGCAGGAATGGTTGCAGGTATGTGAGACCCTGCAGGAACAGCCTCAGTAGTTGAAGCTGCCCTTGCCCCCTGAAGTATAGATTAGGGGTCCGGAAGGGGCAGGCAGTGGACCGAGCAGGGCACAGCAGGGTGAGGTCTTGCCTCTGCCACCCTTAAATGCCACCAGTTACACCAGTGATTCTCAAGCATTTTTGGCCTCAAGCCACCTCCCCTCCCCCCTCATATCTCTTCTGAATTTAGACCTCAGAGATTCTTAATTAGGCAGCTGCGAAATTCAGGAAACTTACGGAGTTGTTTTTTTAACAGTGCATTTCAGCACTGGTATGATTTCCTCTGGCAGGGGAATGAAATACATTCTATGTTTTGGGAAATATATACATGTCCACACCAGAAATATGTATATATATGTACACACACCATATTTACTTGAGTCCAAGATGAAAGCTTTTTCCCCTATCAGAGAGTGTGGGGAGGGAGTGCATGGTGGGGTGCAGGTAGCAGAGGGACAGACATGGGGAGATAGGTACAGGCATGGTGGGAAAGGGGCAAGGGAGCAAGGAGCAGGGGTCTGGCCCCTTGCCTCCCCCCCCCCCCC
>NW_005841831.1:1272310-1276597 GCF_000455745.1 Alligator sinensis
CCTGCTTTCCATGCCACAGCAGATGAGGGAATGAATTTAAGATGAACTTCCACTAATTAGATTCTATACAGAAAAATGGTAACACGTAAATTTAAAGTTGTCTTGGATTCAGGTAAATATGGTAATGTATACCTTTTCAGGTGTGAGAGTGAAGTGTGCCACCAATTTTAATCCAGGAAAAAAGTGCACTGCAGGTATCAAAGTTTAGGGAACACTGCCATAACCCTTCAACTCATTGCTTTCCCATTACACATCCCACTCCTGAATGGGTCCATTTAAGTAGGGCTCTTGGATTACCTCGCACTCAGCTATCTAGCCTCATTCTAATATTCTAAAAGCCTTAGTCTGTCTGTCTGTAACACTGTATTCACACTCTGATTGGTTGTCTGAAACAACCAATCAGAGTGTTCCAAGAGTGTTCCGGGCAGGTGGCGGAGTGCTGCCATGATGGCGGGGACAGAGCGGGGGTGGGGGGAGGCGAGGCCAGTACCACAGGCCTTGCCAATGCCCCCTCAGCCCTGCTCCCTGGAGGTGGCAGCAACAGTGGATGGAGTGGGCTCGGACCCCAAGCGACGTCGGGGGGAAGGGGGGAGTGGCCCTGGGCCCCAGGCCCAAGTGGTGGAAGCACAGAGGGGGAAGAGGGGGAATGGGCCCAGACAAGGGGAGGCAGACACAGGGCTCCGTCCTCACCCTGCCCCCCACCCCCTGTCATTCTTGATGGGCAATTTGCTAGTATGTTGAGACAGGTCAATGCAGTTCTCCTCAGTTTACAGATGGGGAAGCTGAGAGGGGCAGAGATTTGAGGGGTGGAATCCTATTTTTTTGTATGCTTAAATGGCACTTACCAGCTGAATAAGTAGCCTTTTTTGCACTTACTCCCGGTTTGCAATTCTATTACCCCTGCAATGTGGATGTATAAGCATTCATGTGGCTGGACAGATATGTGGCTGTGTATGTGTATCCCTAAGTGTAAGTCTCAAAATAAGAACCCATCCGTGTCTTGTGGTACACTGCAGTACAGTCTTTAGTTATACAATCATGGTATTTTTGCCTCAAGCCTTTCTTCCCCTTTCCTTCCCCCGCACTTTCCTACTCCCATCCTCCTCCCATCTTACTCCTCTAGCAATGATCCAGCTAGGCAATATTTCCACTTGTCCTCATCTTGCAACTTATCTTATTTACTCTACACCATCTGAACCTTGCATTGACCAGGGACTTTTATTTTCTGAAAGAGGTTTTCTTTGGTGTCTACCACAACAGTATTTGCTTTATTTGCAGGCTGAGAAGGGGATGGGATGGGCTTTCACAGCTCAGACACTGAGGAATAGGGAACAGGTCAATGTCAAAATATACAGGAAAAAAAAGTCACATCTAATTTCTGAGAATTTAAGTGATGGCTTTGGAAGAGAAAAATTTGGGAATGGAAAATATTTAGTGGTGAGCACAAGCTTGATTTTTTTCCTCACTAATTCCACTGCAGCCATACAATTTTTCTTCTTTTGCATTGGAAAAAATGTTTCTTTTCTGTCCTTTCAGTTTTTTCTTTTGTTTTAACTCTCTTTGGATGGCACCTATCATGCAAAAATGTGATCATGGTAGCAGCATGGCTATAAGAATGAAAAGTTATGAGACAATTAGTGAAAGAGATAATTAAGTAAGGAAGACACTAAATAAGCAAGCCCTGCAACTGGCTCCCTTTAAAATATACAATAATTCAAAATGACTGCGAAATAAAAGAACCTGACAGTGACACAAACATGCAGTGGTTGTAACTACCAGCTACAACACAGGCTGTGACTAATTACATCTGTTCCTTGAAATTGCTGAACACACACCCGAGTGCTAACTAAAGACAAAAATGTGGCCATAAGAAAGAGGGCTGAAAATGTATAAAGGAAAAAGTGAGCGTGCAGGGCAAAGTGGAAGTGTCTGGCATGACAAGAAAGTGAAAAACCAAGGGGATTTTTGGTTTGTAGGAGGATGTACCCACAGATCCATAACCCAGCCCCTCTGTGGACAGTGGCTATAAATTCCTTCTGCCTACAGAGAACAGCTTAGTGAACCAGGTGGGATTAATTGTTAATCTAATGTAAAAAGCTTTCAAGGCCTTGTGAGGGGAAGATAAGGAAACTCACCTCTGTCCTCCAGATTCCCAAGAAGCCACAAGCAGTGGTAAGTTATGGGGCAAAGAACATGAGGGCTCAGCAGGTCAGGTTGATTTTCAGATGTTTGGTTTATTTTGTTGGTTGGAACAGTCACTGCTTGAATTCCTTTGTTAGTTTTTGTGGTTGTTAAACTGGGAGCCCTTGGCCATAAAGGAAATGAGAGAAAAAGAGGATTCCCATGGGAACTAAAAGATCATAGATCATAGTGCCTACTCAGGGAGACCCTGGCTGGGGAAAGTCCTACCTGAAAGTCTGCGAGATTGCTATGGACAAAGATGACAGTGAACCTAAACTGTTGAATTGTGATTCATATTTTGCCTCATCCTAGACAGTGAGTAAGTGGATGGGTGCACACACACACATGCTCCTTTTATACAGCTTGTGCTATAGTGGAATCCGGTTCTTGGTAGGTTCCTCAATACTATATTAAGAAGACATAAGTGAGGATGTGGAGGATGTGGAAATCACTCAAAGGAGAAGTTTTGCTTCTGGAGCAGTTACCAGTAGCTTCTCAGGAAGCAGTTTTAATCCTAATGCTATCTTCCATATTTAAAGCAACCTAGGCACTGGAACTAGATGTGTCCTCATGAAATTTTAGATGACACTAGGATGGGAAGTACAGCTAATAGAGAACCGAACTGGATTATTATGTAAGAAGGTTTAAATAATCTTGTGGAACAGAGCTTCAGAAATGCTATGAAGTTTAACCGTATGAAATGCATTCATTTATGGACCAGTAACATGGACTTCAGCTATAAAAGGGGGATGCATAAACTGCAAAGATCTAAGGAAGACAGGGACTCTGATGTATTGGTCAAGTGGAGAATGGTCATAATCTGCCAGTGCAAAGCAGCCAGTCCTAGGTATATTAAAGTATATTAGTGCCCCTGAGCAGCAGACACAGGGAGGCACTAGTACCATTGTACCAGACATTAGTAAGATCCCATTTGGAATACTGTGTGCAGTTCTGGTCACTGATGTTCAAAAAAAGGTTAACTTAACCCAGGATGAGTACAAAGAAGGCCCCCTGAGCTGGTTAAGGGAGATGGAGGTCTTTTCTTATGAAAGAACAGAAGGCATGTCTAACAAGTTTTGTGCTCTGGGCAAAACTCTGCTAGAGCCGGGGTGGGGGGCAGTTACCAAGTGCCAGAAAGCAGGGAGCGGTCAGTCTTATCTACTCCAGGAGACTCAAAAACCTTTCTGTCATCTCACTAATTGCCCAACCCTTGCTGCAATCTCCAAGCCTGGCTTCTACCACAACAGAGGGGGGCTGTTGCTCCTCTATCAAAAGCTCCCTGAAGAAGCTGCCATTGTGGCGTCTCCTCCTCATCTTCAAAAGGAGACTGGTCAGTCACTTAGCCAGGGTCGTTTGACCCCAGCATTGGGGTCGTTTGACCCCCCCCCATGGCAGGGGGTCAGAATTGATGATCTGATTAGGTCCCTTCTGACCCTACC
Organism: Alligator sinensis; assembly: GCF_000455745.1. Lineage (NCBI taxonomy): Eukaryota > Metazoa > Chordata > Crocodylia > Alligatoridae > Alligator > Alligator sinensis. The sequence continues at coordinate 1,275,931 of NW_005841831.1, forward strand.
AGCTATGAAACTACAAAACTAAATTGGTGCTTGGGGTTGGTGCCCTGCTCACCCAAACCTAGTCATGATACTATGGGGAAAAAAGGAAGTGGCTTAGCTTGTTTAGCCTCACAAAATGCAAATTAAAAGGGCACATAATTGCTCTTTACAAGTACAATTGTAGGGAGAACATTAGGGAGCAAGAAGACAAAAAACTAGGGAGGAGTATAAGAGTATTGCATAGGCATGCAGGGATGAAATCAGGAAGGCCAAAGCACAACTGGAGTTGCAGCTAGAAAGGGACGTGAAGCAGGGTTTCTACAAATATGTCAGCAACAAGAGGAAGATCGGGGACAGTATGGGTCCTTCACTGAATGGCAGAGGCAACCTAGTGACAGATGATATGGAAAAGGTCAGCTCCCAGACTACTGCAGTTAGCAGCACAGTTTGGGGAGGTGGGAGCAGCCAACAGTGGTGAAAGAACAGGTTAGGGACTATTCAGAAAAGCTTGACATGTACAAGTCCATGAGGCTATACGTGATATACCCGAGGATGCTGAGAGAGTTGGCCAATACAGTTCCAAAGCCACTGCCCATTATCTCTGAAAGCACATGGCAACTGGGAGACAGCCTTTATGAGTGGAAAAGGGTAAATATAATAGAGTGCCCATCTTTAAGAAAGGGAAAGA
>NW_005841831.1:1276613-1313469 GCF_000455745.1 Alligator sinensis
GGGAAAGAGGAGGATCCAGGGAACTATAGACCAGTCAGCCTCACCTCAGTCCCTGGAAAAATCATGGAGCAGCCCACAAGGAGTCCATTTCTAACCACTTGGAAGAAATGAAAGTGCTTAGAAACAAGCAAGATGGATTCACCAAGAGCAAGTCATGCCTGACTAACCTGATTGCCTTCTATGATGAGATGACTGACCCTGTGGATGCAGGGTGAGCAGTGGATATAATATGTCTCATCTTTAGCCAGGCTTTTAATACAGTCTCCCACAGCATTTTTGCAAACAAGCTAAGGGAGTACAGGTTGGATGAATGGACTGTTAGGTGGGTAGAAAACTGGCTTGATTATTGGGCTCAAAGGGTACTCATCAATAGCTCAATGTCTCATTGGCAGCCACTATCAAGTGGAGTGCCCCAAAGGTCTGTCATGGGGCTGGTTTTGTTCACAGAAGTTTGGGGCTGGAAGGGACCTCGTGAGATCATCAAGTCCATCCCCACTGCTCTGGGCAGGAAAGACTATTGGGGTTAAATAACCCCAGCAAGGTGTGTATCCAGTCTCCTTTTGAAGATCTCCAGGGTAGGTGCCTGCACCACCCTCGCTGGGAATCTATTCCAGAGTCTGGAATAGAGTTTTTCCTTATATCCAGTCTGAAACTTTCTCCTAGCAGTTTATGACTATTGCTCCTGGTTTTCTCCTGGGGTGCGCTGGTGAACAGTTGTTTGCCTAAACCCTGATGCTCTCCCCTGATATATTTGTAAGCTGCCATCAATCCTCCCAAAGTCTTCTCTTTTCTAGGCTGAACAGTCCCATATCTGTTTTTCCCTGCCCAGATGGAGCACTTTACACTTGTCAGTGTTGAACTGCATCTGATTCTGGTCCACCCATCAAACTAATCTAAGTCCACCTGGATGGTCATCCTACCCTGATGTGTGGCCACACTTCCCCACAGCTTAGTGTCATCAGCGAACTTTGCCAGTGTCCTCTTCACCCCCAGATCCAGATCATTGATGAAGATGTTGAAAAGCACTGGTCCAAGTACCAAATCCTGGGGGACCCCATTGGCTACCTTCCGCCAGGTTGACACAGACCCGTCTATTAGTACTCTCAGGGTTCAACTCCACAGCCAGTTTCCCACTCATCTAACTATTGAATTGTTGAGCCCATAGTCCTCTAGTTTTACCTTGAAAGCCTTATGGGACACCAAGTTAAAGGCATTCCTAAAATCCAAATAAGTGACGTCGACCTCATTTCCCTTATCCAGGTAGTGAGTAACCTGGTCGTAGAAGCAGATGAGGTTAGTCAGACATGACCCACCCGCGAAAATTCTGAGCAACCTGTTGCTCCTCTATCAAAAGCTCCCTGAAGAAGCTGCCATTGTGGCGTCTCCTCCTCATCTTCAAAAGGAGACTGGTCAGTCACTTAGCCAGGGTCGTTTGACCCCAGCATTGGGGTCGTTTGACCCCCCCCCATGGCAGGGGGTCAGAATTGATGATCTGATTAGGTCCCTTCTGACCCTACCAGCTATGAAACTACAAAACTAAATTGGTGCTTGGGGTTGGTGCCCTGCTCACCCAAACCTAGTCATGATACTATGGGGAAAAAAGGAAGTGGCTTAGCTTGTTTAGCCTCACAAAATGCAAATTAAAAGGGCACATAATTGCTCTTTACAAGTACAATTGTAGGGAGAACATTAGGGAGCAAGAAGACAAAAAACTAGGGAGGAGTATAAGAGTATTGCATAGGCATGCAGGGATGAAATCAGGAAGGCCAAAGCACAACTGGAGTTGCAGCTAGAAAGGGACGTGAAGCAGGGTTTCTACAAATATGTCAGCAACAAGAGGAAGATCGGGGACAGTATGGGTCCTTCACTGAATGGCAGAGGCAACCTAGTGACAGATGATATGGAAAAGGTCAGCTCCCAGACTACTGCAGTTAGCAGCACAGTTTGGGGAGGTGGGAGCAGCCAACAGTGGTGAAAGAACAGGTTAGGGACTATTCAGAAAAGCTTGACATGTACAAGTCCATGAGGCTATACGTGATATACCCGAGGATGCTGAGAGAGTTGGCCAATACAGTTCCAAAGCCACTGCCCATTATCTCTGAAAGCACATGGCAACTGGGAGACAGCCTTTATGAGTGGAAAAGGGTAAATATAATAGAGTGCCCATCTTTAAGAAAGGAGGAGGATCCAGGGAACTATAGACCAGTCAGCCTCACCTCAGTCCCTGGAAAAATCATGGAGCAGCCCACAAGGAGTCCATTTCTAACCACTTGGAAGAAATGAAAGTGCTTAGAAACAAGCAAGATGGATTCACCAAGAGCAAGTCATGCCTGACTAACCTGATTGCCTTCTATGATGAGATGACTGACCCTGTGGATGCAGGGTGAGCAGTGGATATAATATGTCTCATCTTTAGCCAGGCTTTTAATACAGTCTCCCACAGCATTTTTGCAAACAAGCTAAGGGAGTACAGGTTGGATGAATGGACTGTTAGGTGGGTAGAAAACTGGCTTGATTATTGGGCTCAAAGGGTACTCATCAATAGCTCAATGTCTCATTGGCAGGGACCATCAAGAGGGGGGTCTGTCATGGGGCTGGTTTTGTTCACAGAAGTTTGGGGCTGGAAGGGACCTCGTGAGATCATCAAGTCCATCCCCACTGCTCTGGGCAGGAAAGACTATTGGGGTTAAATAACCCCAGCAAGGTGTGTATCCAGTCTCCTTTTGAAGATCTCCAGGGTAGGTGCCTGCACCACCCTCGCTGGGAATCTATTCCAGAGTCTGGAATAGAGTTTTTCCTTATATCCAGTCTGAAACTTTCTCCTAGCAGTTTATGACTATTGCTCCTGGTTTTCTCCTGGGGTGCGCTGGTGAACAGTTGTTTGCCTAAACCCTGATGCTCTCCCCTGATATATTTGTAAGCTGCCATCAATCCTCCCAAAGTCTTCTCTTTTCTAGGCTGAACAGTCCCATATCTGTTTTTCCCTGCCCAGATGGAGCACTTTACACTTGTCAGTGTTGAACTGCATCTGATTCTGGTCCACCCATCAAACTAATCTAAGTCCACCTGGATGGTCATCCTACCCTGATGTGTGGCCACACTTCCCCACAGCTTAGTGTCATCAGCGAACTTTGCCAGTGTCCTCTTCACCCCCAGATCCAGATCATTGATGAAGATGTTGAAAAGCACTGGTCCAAGTACCAAATCCTGGGGGACCCCATTGGCTACCTTCCGCCAGGTTGACACAGACCCGTCTATTAGTACTCTCAGGGTTCAACTCCACAGCCAGTTTCCCACTCATCTAACTATTGAATTGTTGAGCCCATAGTCCTCTAGTTTTACCTTGAAAGCCTTATGGGACACCAAGTTAAAGGCATTCCTAAAATCCAAATAAGTGACGTCGACCTCATTTCCCTTATCCAGGTAGTGAGTAACCTGGTCGTAGAAGCAGATGAGGTTAGTCAGACATGACCCACCCGCGAAAATTCTGAGCAACAGCCAGCACAATTTTTTGCCTTCTGCTATCTTATCACATATGGACTCCTTAAGAAATTTTTTGAGGATTTTTCCTGGGGATTGAAGTTAAGCTGATCAGCCTATAGTTCCCTGGGTCCTCTCTCCTCCCCTTCTTGAAGATGGGCACAACTTTGGCCCACTTCCAGTCTTTTGGGACCTCTTCTGAGCACCATGAATTCTCAAAGAGGTTCACCAGCAGTTCTGCGATGACTTTGGCTACTTTGTTCAGCACTCTCAGATGGAGTTCATCCAGTCCTGCTGACTTAGAGATACCCAGCCTCCCTAGCTGTTCCTTCACCAGCATGAACTGTTGGTAGGTGACCATCCCTACTATAACTATTCTGTATCATATTTGCATTTGGCAGGCTATCACTCTTAGACTGGTGTAATACAGATGTGAAGTACTCATTCAGGAGTTCAGTTTTCTCCTTGGTGTTGGTGAATAGTAGTCCCATGTTTCCACTGGTTTTCCTCCTTGGTTTCTTATTGTCCTTGATTTCTTATTGTCCTTGATTTTGGTTGCTAACCTGAATTTGGTTACCACCTTTACTTTTCAGATCTGTCCCCTACAGGTGTGGGCCAATATCTTCATCAATGTTCAGTATCTTCATCAATGATCTGGAAGATGGGATGGAGTGCACCCTCAGAAAGTTTGCAGATGACACCAAGCTGGGGAGAGTAGTAGGTTAGGGCTAGGATTCAGAGAGACCTTGACAAATTGGACTGAAAGAAATGTCATGAATTTCAACAAGGACAAATACAAAGTCCTACATTTAGGATGGAACAATCTCCTATACCACTACAGACTAGGGAAGGGGTGGGCAAAATACGGCCTGTGGACCAGATCTGGCCCACCAGGCCATTCTATCTGGCCTGTGAGCCCCTAAAAATATTAAAAATTATATATTTATCTGCTCCTGGTTGCCTGTCAAAGATGACAGGAGCCAGGGGCAGTAGGACCCAGGGAGAGCTGGCAGGAGCCAGCTACAAGGTACCCCCATACACACCTCCATATGCTCCCTCAACGCACACTCACACCCCCACCCTCCCCCACACACCACATGCCCCTCACTCCCCATAATATTCAAGAGTAAGACTTAATTTTAAGCTATTGTGCAATCACCTCTGTGTACACTACACAAATGTATGTAAATCAGGACAAAAATATTTTTTTGAAATCAAATTAATGAATGTTGTAGATGTTCAATTTTTAGAATATAATTTGGTACTTTTCTGGTTCTGAGATGGCAAAACCCCTTGCTGAAAGGAGTATTTCCAGGGGCAAAGGGAGGGACTTCTGTGGCAAAGTTTGGGGGTTAGGGGTCAGGACTTCCGGTCACAAGATGGTGACCAGGGGGTGGGGCACCTACGAAGGGGCGGGGCTACCAATGCAGCCCAGACCGCTTGCTAAAACTCAATAAGTGGCCCTCCACCCAAAATAATTGTCCACCCCTGGGTTAGATAGTAAGAAGAACTCTCTCACTAGGAAGGTAGTAAAGCACTGGAACAGATTACCTAGAGAGGTTGTAGAAATTCCATCCTTGGAAGTTTTCAAAACCTGGCTAGACAAAGCCTTGGCTGAGATGATCTAGTTGGGGATGGTCCTGCTTTGAGCAGGGGGTTGGACTACGGACTATATGACCTCCTGTGGTCCCTTCCAACCCTAATTTTCTGTGTTCTTCAGCCTGAAAAACTCTTAGAATCAGTGCCAGCAAGTATCTGCAAACTGGCTGTGGATGCATTTAGGCTGATACAAAGCTTCCAGTTCCAGAGGAGTCAAGTTTGAAGTGCTCTTCTGAGTGACATAGCAAGCAGAAGACATCTTAATCACTTTAAGATCAAGCTTATTAAGTTTATGCAAGGGATAGTATGACAGGATTGGGGGTACTTGGTTCAACAATCAGCACATGATACATGAAATGAGGTGTTTGCAATTCCCATGTTGGGCTGCAGAGATAATGCTTTGGCTATATGGTAGGTACTTGCTTCAGGCAACCAGCAAGAGCCATGATGGGGTCTCTGTTTACGTCCCATGGCACATAGCTCTGGCTGTACAACCCATATCCAAGTCACAGAACAGGCCTCACCCATCAAACCCCAGCAGTACAGGCCTGCTCCAAAGAACCTTTTTTCCTAGAAAACTCACAGGTCTCTCTGGTAGCAAAGACTGAACAAGCCACCTTGCATTAAAGACCAACACACACACAACCAGGCCATAAGGTTTCTTCTTCCTGGGTTCCCACACTCCTTTTGCTGCCTGAAGAAAATGTAAACAACCAAGACCTCCCATTAGCTGCCCCTACACTCTCCTTGCCCTCTCCCTTTGGAGCCTACAAACTTCAGCAGCTCCTGGGCCCTTGGATAGATCTACACTAGTTCAGCACTGCTTTCAAGGGTGTGGCCAAAATATAAGCTTTCTCCCCCTGCTCTCTGTTCTGTATGTCCCAAGGGCTGCATTTCTATGTTTGAGTGTATGGAGCAGCAGTAGATGGGCAGGGCTTATTTTTGGCACAATCTCTGAGACCAGCACTGAGCTATGACAGCGCAGACCCAGCTTCATCTGGGCTCAAGGAATGGGGAGGCCTGCTCTCCCTTTGTGCCTCCTAGGCTTCATCTGGACAAAGCAAGCAGCCTCCAAACTCAGTCCCTTATAATTGATCTAAATAGCATTACCTTGTGCCACACAGACTTCAGGAGAGGTATCTCTATACAGTATTGCATCACACTGTGTGTACATGCCCTCTCTCAGCAGTATCTGCTTTGGCCCCAAGAATCTGTCTTTAAGACTACATCTGCACTATATGTGGAAGATGCAAATGCAGCACTGGAAGGCATATGCAAACTAAATTTAATCTAGCCAGCTCCAGTCAGTACTAGCAGCAGGGAAACTATGGCAGCATGGAGCTCAGTAGCATACCAAACAGAGAACCCACACTGCAATCAGAGCCATCACTGCCTCCCTGCCACTGGTACCAAAGCTGATGAGATTAAAGTTAACTCAGGTTTGCCACCAGGTGAACAATCATACCTCTGACCGTATAGCCTAAGAGAGAGTACAATCCCAGATGCTGCCTTCTTTGGTCTTAAAAGCTAGCTTGTCCAGTTACAAGCCTTTGGTTTTTCATCTCAGAGTGAAAAAATGCAGAGGTGAGGAGTCATAGCAAACTCTTTGATCCTCTCTCCACCCCCGCTGGGCTTGAAGCAGATCATGGATGCTCTGGGCAAAAATGGGAATAAGCCAAGATATGGTGTGTCATCTTCCCTGTGAAGAAAGTGCCTTTACTAGCCTCCAAGCTAGCATTGAATTGGACCAGTTTCCCTTTTCAGGGTAGCTTTGAGCTATCTTAGGCTATAGATAAGTCTACAGCTTGACCATGCCACCTATCAAAGGAGGATGTGGTTTCCTTGACTCATTACTAGCATCAATTTCACATTCTCCTACCTTAAATACATAATGGATATTTCTTCGATCAGAGCATTTGAGAGCAATAAAAGCTATAGTGTCCAACAAAGTATTCTGGAGGATACATGGTCCAAAAATGGCCTCTTCTGGGATGTCTTGGGTGGTATGAACAGTTGCCAATACATCTGGAAAATGGTGATGCAGGGCCTTGTTATCACTTGTCCAGAGGAGCTTAGGCAGAGATGTAAGTTCCATCATAAGCCTGTAACAAAGCAAGGAATCGCAATGAAACCAGGGGTAGAAAACAGAAGGAGGAGGGGTGAATATTTATTTCTGTTTATTTATTCAATGTCTATACTACCCTTCCCAAAGTCTCTTATCTCTATCACAGTGGGGACAGATATTAAACATAAACAGATGTCAGTGATTGGAAATGGGTTCAGATCTGTAAGAACAGAAGTTCAGTGCACATAACTGCTTTCATAATGGCCGAAACTGGTTTAAGATAAACCTGGATGGATGTAGTATTAAACTTTAACTGATTTAGATTAAATAGTTTATTGAATCTCTGTCCCAGATTCCCTCCAGATTCAAATTAATTCACAGTCCCCCAGCATCCCAGAATGATTTGCACCTCCCCCGCAAACCCCCCTGCCCCACAGGGAGGCTAGCCTTGGCCCCAGCTGTCTGCTCCAGACAAGCAAAGAGGTGTGCTCTAGAGCCCCCCCAAGCTTCTGGCCTGGGCCACTGCAGGCATGTGGTTGCATTTCTGGAATCAAAAATAAATGTCTGTTCATTTGCTTATTGGTTCTATCTACACCATTTAGACTAACCTGTGAAGATTGAATTGAATCATCCTCAGGCCTTTTGACTGTCTGTACTTAGCCTGTGTGTTAAGCAAAGGTATTAAAGAACTGGAACTGAATCATAGTGGGGTGGAACATTACAAAGTAGCCAGACACAGACCTAGTGGGGAGCAACACCCAGGCATTTGTGGAGTTTGCTTGGCACATTGGAGCTTGCATCTTTATTAATGTCCAGGCCAGGAAGAATAAAGCCAATCTGTTCTAACTCAGAAATCTTAATCTTCTGCATAAGTCAGTTGGTCTTTTCCAGGGTGTTAAATCACATACTCCAGAGAGCCAGTTGTTCCTACAGCACAGACTGTTTATAGCCAGGAACCTGAAGCTTTGGGTACAATAGGGAAAATCTTCAACTGATGAAAATAAAGCTGAATTAGTTCAGCATAATCTCAGGCCTCCTGTTGCAGGTTACAGGCTCGGGGTCTCTCTCAAGACACATTCCTTGGCTGCTTCAGCCCAACAAATGGAAATGCTTGGATTATTCTGAACTATTGGGACTTTTCTTCATCAGCCAAAAACTTCCCCCACTGTGCATACTACCTTTTCTTTCGCATCTGTAGGATTACTGGCCCTACTGTCCTGGCCATGCTACAGTTTGGGTGATTGCTGCTGTTGTGTCAGTTGGACACAGAGTTTTCTTCTTTATTTCCTGCGCTGTTTTGTTGAGCAATGTTGTTGTGAGCTGATAAACAGCTGCCAAGTTGCACCCCTGACTAGACTACAATGCCAAATCCAAGTGGAAATTTGGAGTAGTTTGTATTTCATCAGGTGCACAAATTAATCCTATTAAGTGTTTTGGGTTCTTTGTCCTTTAGAATGAGAAGTACTGCATAAAAGCAATGGTGGTTTTGGTTTGCCACATCTGCCGTGGATCCAAACTAGAGATGGTTTGATTTCAAATTCTATTCAATCTGAACTTAGAGTCCATGGGGCTGGTTGAATAGAAGGGTCATTTTTGTCCCATCTTGCTATACGAAGTAAGTTTGTATGTTTTATTAGTGCTATGAAAGCCAGGGCAGATGACTACTCTTCTGCAAATGTCCCTAGGTAAGGATCTCAGACAATAATAACAGTGGAGGCAGGGAAAGTGTGTTCTTGCATCACAGTCAGCTTGCAGGTATTTGTCAGTAATTCATGGGGAAGAAGCAGAGATGCTTTTGCCAGCATATCAGGCTTGAAGCTGGGAATTCTGCCTGTGGTGAGGCTGAGACTGTCATTCCAGCCCACTCCAATTTGTTGACTGAAATAGAGCTGTATCCAACTCCCACAGTGATCAATGGGAGGGCCTCATTTACTCCAGTGGGAGCTGGATCAGGTCCATTAAGCAGAGAAAAATTAAGGAGAACAGCACCAAGCCACAAAGATGTCTTAGCTTAATAAATATTGAGAGAGAAGAACTGAACACCCAGTATAATCCTTCACACTCTGTGCCAACAGAATTAATTTGTTACAAAGCCACTCATGACTTAAACAGCAATGATATAAACCATTCAATGCACAAAAGAGCTGCACTGATTTAACAAGAGTATTTTCTAAATCAATTTAGTTAAATCACTACTATGTTCTCATGGATACCATAGGTCTAAACTTCTAGTTTGCAAATACTTTTAATATTATGCACGAAGCAGTACATTTTGTAGTATCAGGTTCTTAACAGACAAGCCAGGCCAAAGATGGAAAGGGGGAAAGGGAGGAGGGGGGAAGGCCCCTGGAAGATATTACATTTATGACATGATTAACATGTTTATCAAACCATAAATCACAACATGCCACAGGTTCAGCCAATTTATGGCAACATAGAGTGGCAAACCAGCCACGTAATTGCTCTACATATAATGTAGAACATCTTTGTGGCTGGTTTGCATGACACTGTAAATTGAATGTATTGCATGTATTTTGTTCCAGATTGGGGCTTCCCTACCAATGTCAACAATCAGTTGATTGTCAGCATTGGCTGAGGGCAGTCCCAAGTCTCAAACTGGACCTGGGACTACTGCCAACAATGATTGTTGGCACCAGTCCTAGACAGCCCCCAATCCTGAACCAAACCCCAGGGCTGGTGCAATCACTTAATTGTCATTCCTGGCCCCAGACAGTCTAGGTCCTGGGGCTACCCCCAGCCTGATTCCTGGAGATCAGGCTGTGGGGTATCTCAGGGTCCTGAACCAAGACCTAGGGCTGCCTATGCCTGATCTCAATGCTCAGTTGAGCTTTGAGATCAGGCACAGTCCAGGCCCTGGGTCTGGGACAAAGCCATCCCTGGCCCTATCCACAGGTTTAGCCTGGGGGCAGCCCTGCAGCAGCACAATTGGGATAGGAAGAATTTTATACTGTCACAGGGTGCAACTTCCAGGGATGGCTGTAAAGCCCCTGGAGATCAAAAAGTGGCATAGAATCATACAAAAGCAGGGTTGGAAGGGACCTCAGAAGGTCATCTAGTCCAGCCCCCTGCTCAAATGGGGGCAGGGACAGGGGGCTGTGAGTCAGGAGTGAGGGCTGGGGATAGGGGCTATGGTTGGGAGTGAGGGGCAACAGCAGGGTTTGGGGGGGCAGGGGCCACAGATCAGGGGTGAAAGGCACTACCTGAGCTGCTGGGGGGCTGCAGCTTGGGGATGAGGGGCACCGCCAGGGCTGGGTGGGAGGCAGGGGGCTGTGGATCAGGAGTGAGGGGCATGGGGAATGGGATGGGATGGGTGACTGCAGGTTGGGTGTGCAGGGCACTGGCAGCACCAGGGGGCTGCGGGTTGGGAATGAGGGGCACCAGCAAAGGGTGGGGGGCACAGTACTGCTGTTTGGGAGTGAGGGGCACTGGCAGTGCTGGGGTCAGTGGGTCCGGAGTGAGGGGCAGCAAAAGGGCTGGGGCGTGTGGCTTGTCAGTGAGGGGCAACAGAATCAGCAGGGGCAGGGCACTGGCATGTTACTGCATTCCCCCCTCCCTGTGACAGATGTCCTTTTTTTTGGACCTGGAAATATGGTAACCCTACCCAGCCCCCTAACCATTTTTGTTGCCCTCTGCTGGACTCTCTCCAATTTGTACATGTCCCTTCTGTAGTGGGGAGCCCAAAACTGAACACAGTACTCCAGATGAGGCCTCACTGGTGCAGAATAGAGGGAAATAATTACTTCCCTTGATCTCTGGCAGCATTCCTACTAATGCATCCCAGTATGTTGTTGGCCTTCTTGGCAACAAGGGCACACTGTTGACTCACATCCAGCTTATTGTCCACTGTAACCCCCAATTCCTTTTCTGGAGAGCAGCTGATTAGCCAGTTGATCCCAAGCCTGTAGCGGTACATGGGGTTGTTGCATCCTAAATTTCCTGTATCCTGTACCCTGCTGTATAGGAAGTATGTCCTGCTCTCACCCACCACATATTTATGTTTTTCATTATACAGAATGCTGAAGGGTGCCCTGGTCTTATCATAATGACCACCAGGTTTGTGGTCAAGGCATTATGGGCCAATTGCATGGCTCCATTCCACCCCTACTCCATGACCCAAGCCTCACAGATATCATCTGCATTGATGTTCTGTCTCATCACTCACTTAGCCCTTCTCTGGGCCCTCAGACTCTTTGGCCTTGGCCAGCCCCACTTTGGGTCCTCAGACTCCTCAGACTCTTGTGCAACCCCTCCCTGGGCTGCCAGTCCCTTCGGTCTTTCACTTGGCCCCTCTCTGGGCTGCCAGGCCCCTTTGGTCTCTTTCTGGACTCTTCTGGTTGTCCATTTTTCCCCAGCCACTCTAGACCTCTGGCCCCTTGCTAGGCCTCACACTACTCCCCAGCCTCTCACTGGGCTACTGGACCCTACTGATCCCCCTCTCCCTTTCAGCCCTACTGGTGTTACAGATCACTCTTGAGCATAGGTGATATGTAGGGAGGGCATGCGGGGGCATGTGCCCCCCCTGAGAGCACTGGTGGCCCCCTCCCAACAGCAAGTCTGGCTGGTAGGGGGGCTGAGAGAGTACTAGTGCCCCCCCTGAAATTGGCTCCAATGGGGCTGGCCACTGGGGGACCCCCACCCAGTCGCCAGCTGGCTGCTGGGAGAACATCCCCCTCTCCCCCTCGGTCATGCCCCGCTGCTGCCAACCCAGACTTGAGAGGCACAGTTGCCCATGCTCTTGATTTGGCTCTTGCTGCCCAGACCTGGGCACTTTGCCCCTCATGGCTACTCCCAGGTGTGACCTTGGATTGATGCCCCTCTCTCTGCCCCATCTGGGCCCTTTGCCCATCCTGGCTACTCCCAGGGGTGGCTCTATCCACACCCCAGGCACTTTGCCTATCATGGCTACTCCAACATGTAGCCCCTTTCTGCCCACACCTCAGGCATTCTCCTCATACTTACTCCCAGGTGCAGCCTTAGGCACTGGCCCTGATCCCAGCTTTCCTCAGGCACTCTGCTTGTGGATCCACTGGTCCTCTCACTCTCTCTGGGGCTGCACAGTCCCCCTCTTTCCTGGCCCCTCTCCAGGCCCACATAGTCCCACTCTTCCTCCTTCCTTTGCTGTTAGGGTGTGGTCCCTTAGCCTTTCTCCTCCACAGGGTAACCCACAAGGCAGTGGGAGCTGAGGCTTTAAGGTGCCCCATATTTGTTTTTCACTAGGGTGGACCATGCATGGTATTTCATGGAGGCTGCCCCACTACAGGCACCCCACCATGCTAGCCAGCCTCAGTAAGGTACAGTTTCAGGTCCTACCCAGGACCATCCTCCAGGCTATCCTACCCTGGAGATCCTGATGTTACACATCCTTCCTGAACTATGGGCTTCCAAACCCATTCATTGCTGTTCTTGATCTACCAACCTCCAGGCCCCCTGGCCCCAGCTCAGGCCCTAGTCTCTCTGGGCTCACCTTTAGCTCTCCTCTGGGCTCCAGACCCCTCATTAGACCCCCTACATTCAATCCCTCTTTCTGGGCTCACCCAGACCCCTCCCTGGGCCCTCTTCATTTGTCCCCTCTCTCTAGGCTCCCCTGGACCCCTCAATAGGTCCCCTTCATTCAGCCCCTCTCTCTGGGCTCCGCAGACCCCTCACAGGTGTCCTACATTCAGCCCCAATCTCTGGGCTCACCCAGATCCCTCACTGGGTCCCCAGGAACTTTCACCAGCTCCTTAGATCCTACCCAAACCTCCGAACTGCTTCAGATTTTGCCCTCCCTACTGACCTTCTGGAGCTGTAACCATCCTGCTGAGGCAATCTCCAGAACTTACTGCCAGCTCCTCTCAAGGCCTGGGCTTACACGTACTCTAAGTCCAGACCTCATTCCAAGTCAGATGAATCCCACTATCAGGCTTAGCCTTACTTGCCAGCTCCCTGGGTCAGCTGTCTCCCAGTTAGCCCTGCCCCACACCTGCTTCACAGGCTGCCTGACTCTTAAAGTAGGAGGCACTCCAAGTGCCCTGCCACATATACCCCATCCCAAACATTGTTTATCCTGCCATGCACATCTGGCATAGCAGGGTGCACAACTTTTGGGATGTGGCAATCATGCCATCATTTTAATGTCTGCCAAGGGGCAAAAACAGTATGGAGAAGTGAAATAAAATGCCCAAGGTTACAGAGAAAGTAATTAGCAGGTCTGGGAACATAACTCAGGTCTCCTGACTTGCATTGCATTAAGTCAACTGAACATACACTATCTCTCCTTGTGCTGTACTCCTTATAGGCAGTAAAATTAAAATGGATAGTTTTGCTTTCCATTCTGATTCTCACATATAATCATGTTTTATTTGTATGATGTTAGACCATCAGAGGAGCTTATTTTTTATACTATTTAAAAATGGTTTTCATTTAAAATACATGGCTTTTTTAATCAGTGAAAACCTGCTGGTCACATTTCATTTTTAGATAATATTAAAGAGCCCATAAACTTTAGATCTTAGCTGCTTGAGAATGTCTCCAAGTTAAAAAAATCCTTTGGAATAAATTATGAATCTTAAATCAGATCCTTAGTGTAGGTAAATTATACCCTTTATAGAAATTGAGAAAATCTACAAGTTGGGAGTTCAGGTGTTTTCCCTGCTATTATTTAACTGCCTACCTATGTTCCTAGAAGATGTCTGCTATCACTGATTTGCCCATGGGGGGAACTGGCTTCAGGTGGTATCCCTAAACTAAGGCCCCTGGCAGATATTCAGCTTAGGACACAATAATCAGTTAATTGTATCTTAAAGTGTAACTCAGCCACAAATTCATGCAATTAATGATGAGACAAAACACTAAACTAGCCACAAAATCATGAGCTGGCAGGGACTGATCAGCTGATTGTTGGCTGGCAGGGACCCTACCATGGCCAGTTTGAACCCCAGTCTAGTCCTGATCCAGCCAAGGAGGAGGAGGACAATGACGAGGTTCCTAAAGACCCAAGGAGGGGTCCAGGAGCCTAGTGAGAGGCAGAGAGCGGAACTGGCAAGGGTCCAGGAACCTCAGGGGAGGGGCTAAGTGGAAGAGAACATCAATGAGGATACTGTGAGGCATGGGGTAAGGTGGGGAAAGAGACCTGAAATTAGCCCATAAGGCAGGGAGCACTGGCACCTGCTGGCCATTTGGAAGAGCAATTTAGCAAGCCCTGGGTCAGCCTCCATCATAAAAATAAACAACATCAAGGCATGGTGGGTGACAAAAGTAGTGATTGTCCAACAAAGTGAGGGCTGCAGGGACTCCAGGGGCTTTGTAGCCACCTTGGAGAGGCACCCTATCACACAGGCTCCCCTTCATTGGCAAATAGGGTGTGATTGGGGTCTAATTCCTGATGGAAAATCTTGACCTGCCATGCATATGTTGTATGGTAGGAGGTAGAGGTACACTGATACATCAGTCATATCAGATTGGCACCAATAACAGGAAAATTAACATTATTGGCAATCAGCTGTTTTTGGCTGATAATGTCACCTATAAATGCTACGTGCATGTATGTGGCCAGAAATGTTGCACAGCAGTCTGTAAAGCAGTGTCCAGCCAGTAAGTCTGTGCAGGGGAAGGAGTGGGGGCAGGGCAGTTGAAGGTCCCCATGGTGAGGGAGGGAGTGGGGCAGGGGCAGGCACTGCCCAGTCAAGGCGGTGAATGCGACTCCAGGGCATGGGACAGGGCAGAGCCAGAGGTGACTCATCCAAAGGGTGTGGGGGCATCTCCCTTCCACTGTGCACACCCCCAGGGGAGGCATGGGGGCATGGGCCCCCCACCAGATTTGTGCGTATAGTGAGGGTGGGCTGCCCACTACAAGCTTGGGGCCAGGGGTGGCACTGGCTTCTTCCCAGTAGGGGGTTGGGCCAGGGCCACACTTGGGATGGGTGAGGTGAGCTCAGCTGCATGAGGTAGGCACTGGGAGGGGTGGCTACAGGGGGCTTATGGGAAATTTTGCTGTGGCCATAGCCCCCCAAGCCCTCCCTAGTGTTGCTGTTGCCTGCCCCAAGCATAGCCCTGGCCCACCCCATCCACTGGGAAGAGGCCAACGCAGACCCTGGCCCCCAGCCTGCAGCAGGCAGCCTGCCCTTACCCTGTGCACAACTCCAATGGCGAGGGGGTGGCACATGCCCCCCATGCCTCCCCCAGGGGTGCACACAGCAGCGGGAATCCAGCCCCCTACCACCCAGATGAGCCACCCACAGCTCCGCCCTCCGCCCCACCCCAGAGTCATATTCACTGCCCCAGCTGGGCAGTACCTGCCCCTGCCCCTGCCCCACTCCCTCTCTCACTGTCAGGGCATCAATCTGCTCTCCCCCTCCTGCCCCCGCAAGACTTATTGGCAGAAGGCTGCTCTCCAAGCTACCAGGCTGCATCTTTATCAGTGCACCTCTGGTAGGAGGCACAATTGTTGGGATTGTGGATCAAATCCCACCATGCCTTTAACTGAACATTTGTCAGCAGCATAAGATACCGCTGTTCCCTTTCATATATGAGTATCATCCCTCTCATGAGAGAAACCAGAATTCTAGTACCTTGGAAAATGAGTTCCTAGTGTGGGAGAAATCAGCCATTCTGGATTTTTCTTCCCTCTCGGACACCTGTCCTGGAACAGAGGTCACCAAATGGATAGAGATGATCTCCCTTCTTCAAAAATCTCTTTCTATGCACCAATATCCTCTTTCAGGAAAGGGACTCTTACTTACAAATATAGAGAATAAAGCAAAGAGTAAAGTCTTTGCTACTTGCTGCTTTTCTTCACTTGAGCACTTGTCAAAGGACTACTGAATTATAAAACTAAAGGTGTGAATGTCTTGCAGACTGAAAATTTGAACATGTGCTAAGAAAAATAATTTTTGGAACTATGTGTAATAGCACTGTGCAGTGATTCCTGCCAGAACATAGTTCCCAGCACGCGTGCAGATCTGAAAGGATCCAGAGACATAAGAAATACAGATGGGAGCCCAAGGCATTAGCACTATTGTTCTATATCCTCCTTGACTCCAGTCCAGTGCTTCTAAAATAGACATGCCATCAGTGAACCACAAAAGGGGAAACGTTCCCAGATTCTGCATGAGGAAATTGGACATCTGAATACTGCCATCTCCACTGGATGTATGTTGCAATGCACATTACTTCCTTCCCTTCTACAGATCCCAGCTATGGTAGAGTTTTCACAGGTTGGAGGTAAGGACTGGGAGCATTACTGCAGAAATAGCAATCCCTAATTCAGTGCCCAGCAGAACTGGTGCAAGCCAATCCTTCTTGTCTACAGAAATGAAGGGAAGATGTGACTCCTTGCACTTTGACATCCCCACCATAGGAAATATAGTTGGAGCACTCTCTTGCAGCAAAACCAATATAAGCAGATCTTCAGCTCCACTGCACCCTTTCCTTAATAAGAGGACAAGGGAAGAAGCCAGAGTGGGAAACCTAAATATTATCTGATTAGCACATCTCTCCATCCAACCACTAGTATCTCTCACCTATAACACATTAATGTTGCTGGCTTGTTTCTAAGAGCCTGATGGAAACGAGCAAAGCTCAGTGGCAAAGTTCCCAGTCCTATAGCACTGGATAGAAAAGGCTCAGCAGGACAGATTCATTTGTTGTGCAGAAAGACCAGTTCTGTGAAGCATAAGAGAAACATGCTGCTTGTATGCAAAGAATGGGCTTGGTACAGCAAGTCCTGCGCTACCTGTCAGTGCTGAAAGTTTTCAACATGTGAGAAACAAAGATCTTTACAGGCCAAATATTGCATCAACTGCACCATCTAGTGCATAATCTCAGAATAACACAGCCCTCTCCTGCAGAATTAGGGCAGGCTAGATCTCCAGGCCTTGTACCGCCCACTCGCCCCACTGGGGTACCTATGAGACCAAAATTAGGAAGAGCAGACACACCAGGAAGAAATACCATGTGTCTTGGAGTGACCCTGACAGTTCCCCTATCACTCTCAGGCTGTCTCTAAATCAGTGGTTCTCAACCTAGAGTTCTGCAACATGCTTTTAAAAGTGTCATGGGGTGTGCGTGGCTTCCCAGTGGTCTGGCATGGCCCGTCCCCGCTGTACACAGGGTGGTCTTGTGGAACTGCTGATGGTGGAGAGAGGCCAGCTGAACTAGCTTGGCCTGCATCAGATGGTGCTGGCAGCTGCAGGTGCCCTGGTGCTCAGATGGAATCAGCACAGGAGAAGCAGGAGCAAGGCACAGAGACCAGAGGCCAGCAGCAGACATGGAGTTTGTCTTCTCCCACTCAGCTCAAGCATACTCTCACTGCCCCCAGATTCCCAGGTAGTCTTCAGGAGCCAGCCTTCAGGGCAAGAACCTTTGCTTGGGGTCTTACAGCAAATGTCTCCCTTCTTGACTTGTCCGTGTGAGAGACTGCTGCTGACAAACTGAGAGGGAAACAGCTGCTCTGTGGGTAAGGAAAAGACGTTTTAGTTTTTTACTATTGTGTAGCAAACCCTGGTCCCTACCCTCTAGTCAGTCCAGGGGTCCACAGTGTTTTTGGGCAGAGTGCCAAAAACACCTGCAACCTCAACTTGTAAGATGTTGGTGTGCCAGAGGCATATGGTGCAGGTGCCGCGAGGGGCCTGATCCTTGCTGTGGCAGTGCAGCCCCAGCCCCTTCCCTGATGTTCGTTCTAAGGCACATGTGCACAGGTGGCAGGGAGGCTGCAAGCAGCTGCACTGGAGTCAACAGATCCTCAGCCTAGCTTGTTGCCAGCAGTGGGTGCGCATGTGCCTTGGGGTGGATGGTGGGGAAGGGGCTGATGCTGCACTGCCACAACAAGGATCAGGCCTTTCACGACTCCCTCACTGTCCACCTCGAGGTGTGCATGCAAAGTAAATTGCCTTCTTCATGTACCATGCTCTGCCACATGTGCCAGAGTTTGCCTACTCATGAGTCAGACCACTGTACCCATGCATCTATGGGGCTCTGATCCTGAAGTGATCAGTATGTACTGATTTAACTGTAACATTGCCCTAAAAAATAATGTTTCTGCTTTATTTCCATGTACTTAATTTTTAAAAAATGAAAAAGGGTGTTTTGTGAGGTTTTTTTAAAGAAATCTAATCTAAGGTAAAGGGACCCCAGAAAAAAGGTTGGAATGCCCTTTCATAAACATGTTGCTACTTATTTAAAAAAAAAACTTTTTTATTGGTGTGGTGCTACATTCAGAAAAGATTATGAAGAGGTTCCTCGAGTCTAACAAGGTTTACTACTGTGTTGATACAGAGCCTGAGTGCAGCCCTTGAACACGTGCTCAAGAACCCTGGGCTGTGTGTTGTGCCACTGCCAGACTTGATCTTTGGTGAGGGGGGGCAGGAACAAGTGTGTAGGGCTTGCTTTGCCAGGGCTGGTTCCAGTTTGGGGAGGGAAGCTGTACAAACAAGCTTGAGTTTACTCTGCACAAGTGCCTGGCTTGCCTCATTGCTGTTATGTCTGAGCACCTTCTGGTCATTCCGTAAGCCACACAACTAACATTGCTTAATTCATACGTTCCCTCTCTCATTCATTTCCCAGTGGAAGAATGGCAGTGGAGATTGTATTGGTAGGGCTTGGTTTGGGGGAGGAATTTTAAATGCGTGTGCTGCTCCTTGTATATGCTTACAAAACCCTGCTAAAGTGCATCTTGCCTTTGGGGTCAGAAGGTGGTGAGGTTTGGGATGTTTCTTCGAACCTGGGAGAGTTTGTTCCACAGTTTCAGCCTGGCCCCTAAGAAAGTTCTATCTTCTGTACAGAAGAGCTTTACGTTTGTGGTAGAAAGTCCACTTGTGTCCCTGAAGTGGATCTCTCAGCTACAGCCTCTCCTTCCTACAGCTTTGTCTTACTCTTTTTTCCCAGAGCCTTAAAGATAAGGACTGAGATTTTTAACTTGCCTTGATGTGACAGAGAAATTCTCCTGCCTGACCTTTTGAATTTCCTTGAGGCAAAAAAAGATGAAGGAACCTTAAGAGGAAGTACAAAGAAAAAAGGAAAGTATAGGACAGTGGCAGGGCTTGAAGTAGAGCTAGGAGTCTGTAAAAGCTTTGCAGGCATCATGGACAATGGGTAGAGCTCAGATATCCAGTAGGGAGCTGCAGTGAAGAAAGGGTCAATATTTGGTTTTGATTTGGGGGATTTTTCCCTAAAAAAAATTGCTATTGGTAGCTCGTTTGGTCTTCGACACTTTCATAAGTTAAGCTATAGTTGTAGACATTTTTAATTTTTCTTAATAGAAAAGATTTCTTATTGTGTTCAATAACTACTTCAATGTAAATTACTATTAAAATCAGAGACCATTCACTGTAAACCACAAAGGGTACATTTTTTGAGGCTTGTGAACTGAAAACATAAAATATTGAGAAACCTTCTAATTTTGTTATTTGAGCAGTTCTAGGGTGATGCAAATGAACAGGGCCTGACAGGAGAAATTAGTCCTGCTTTGTCCAGTCTCCTGTGACTCCCATTCTAACCTTCCTAAAGTTCTGTAAGATTCAGAGGTTTGGGTTGTAGCCGTGTTGGTCTAAGGACATAGGCAGACAAGGTTCCTTGGGTGAATTTGATATCTTTTATTAGACCAACCCAAATGGTTGGAGAATAGTTATTAAGCAAGCTTTCGGGTTCAAAAACCTTTCATCAGGCTAAGGAAGCTTCAGCAGTTGGTGTGTGCTCTTCCTGGATGAAATTAAAAGTAAACAAGTAAGATTCAGATGTATTTAGAGTGCCTCTGGCACCCATTACAAGCTCCAGTAAAGCACCAGAAAATCAAAGTTTGGATGCTAATGCATTAGTGAGGAGTGCTGCTGGCAGAACATAACGCCAGATTGCTCAGGACTCTAAATCAGCTCTGCCGTTTTTGTTGTTCTCCTACCACTCATTGCAAGTGCAAAGAAGAGATGATATGTAACAACTGAATTGACTGTAGCTTGTATCCAGGTTGTAGCCGTATTGGTCTGGAGGAAAAAGCAATCAGGGCTTGTGGACAGATGTGATGTCTTTTATTAGACCAACAAGATTTTTGCAAGAAAAAGTCTTTAAAAGAAATTTTAAACTTCTTTTAAAGAATTTTTTTTTGTGCAAAAATCTTGTTGGCCTAATAAAAGATATCACCCCTATCCATGAGCCCTGGTTGCTTTTGACTGCAGCTTGGTCGTCTGCTAAATTCTCTGCAGGAGTTTTCATTAGGTATATGAGTAAACTATATCAGAAAGCAATGACTGAATGCAAGAGAGGCAGCTCCCCAGCTGTCAAAGGAGTGAAATTTTGCAATCATCTAAGTAAAGTATTGGGAGCAAAAATAAAACCTGATTCTCTTTAAGATTGAACTGGATAAATCTTACAGAAGGGGTGGTATGATGGGCAGGAAGTTTTAATACAACGATGTGTATGATGTGGAGTCAGGTTTCAGTGATCTCCAGATTGGGGAACAAAGGCAGCTTTTATGGTGTGGAAAGTGTTTGGTGATACCATTATTTACAGCATTTGCTGGTTGCCACTTAGGGCCCTAAATGCAACTAGATTCAGGAGGGGAGGAGTGGATTTGGTTGAGGTGCGGTGATGCTCCTTCCAGCACAAGGTGTTCCTGGCCAGAGGACTTTTGAGCTTCCAAGTCCTGGTGTTCCTGGCTAGAGGACTTGCTCTTCTACTCAGGATCATATCGTTCACCAAATTTTTGGTCAGGAGGGATTTTTTTCCCCTAAATCAGATTGGCAAAACTCTAGGGAGTTTTACTTTCCTCTGTATCATGGAATATGGTCCTTCTTTGGGATCTTTCATCATATGTTAACTAACTACTTCAGCGCCTTTGCAGTGGCAGGTTATTAGCAGTGTTCTTCTCTCTCTTACCTTTACCTATGACATATTATAGGGTGCTCTTGATTCAAATAGTATGCCTTGTAAATGTGTTTGAAGTGGTGTTTTTCTGGAGATTCCTTAGTAAATTATTGCCTGTGAATGCAGACTGGATTAAGTGGCCAAGGGGCCCCTTCCTGTCCTATGTTCCTAAGAGATGCAATGCAAGATGAGAGCGTAACATTGCAAATACTCACCACCTTAGTCAGTACTTGCACTAGAAAGAAATAACTGTAACACTGTGGTGGTGGAGCAAAGTGGGATCAGACACAGATAAGCCAAATGTAGAGCTGAAATGTAAACACCTGAATTTTGGTAAAGAGTCCTTGGATCTGAACCAGCCTCTCTGGTTTTCATTCCAGTTTGGATCCACAACCAAAAAAGACCTAGTTTCTCAGCTTGGATGTGTTTGAGTTCTTGCAAGAACACCTGAGTTTACAGTTCATGTACTGAGAATGATCTCAAACATGAACATTGTGGAGGAATAAGCCACTCTGCCTGCCTGTCTCTCTGATGTAGGGCTACAGCTCAACCCCCCCCACCCAGTTACAAACGCTGCAGGATGCACCTGGTCTCCATGGTAACAGGGTTGTAAATTCCTGAGGTGGGAGGAACTTGCTCATCCTCTGTCCTGTGTAACCCTAAACTCTCACCTGAGAGTGCTGACCAACCAGTGTCAGCTGTGGTCTGAGAATACTGGTTTATGGTTGCGTCCAAGGGATGAGGTCAGAAAGATTATTTAAGGGCCCCTCCATCTTGGTGGAGGGACAAGAGACAACTTGGAACTCACGCACGCACACACATAAAGAGGTGCCTGCCTCCAGAGGAAGCTCAATCAGCCTCTGGATGATACTTGTAACTTACCTGAATTTTACCTAGTAATGTAGGATGAAGTGATCTAGAAACGTGTCAAAGGGCTACCAAACCATTTCTATTTGCTCTGGAATTTTCTTTTGCTACTTCTCTGACCTGTAGCCCTCCCCAAACCTTCCCTCCCTACCCAATAAAGCTACCTGCTATAACAAGCTTTGAGGTACATGCTTGAGAAGGATGGGGCACGCCCTTCTATTCCTTTGACTTGACTGGCCAAGGGACACTACCTTCTGTGCTTCAGGTTAAAGGAAGCACCCCAAGATCTTGCAGTGGGTCAAGTGCCCTCAAGGTCTGCAAGGCCTATGTACCCCAGGGGCATAGGGCCGGAGCAATGACCAGACCCTGGGTGGTGGCAACAGTTACCCCAGGCTTGTGGGTGTGCTCCAGGAAGGGGGTCAGTCAGACATAGGTGCCCTAGGGAGACACTTGGAGCTTGGTAGGTGGTCGGGCACAGAGAGGTGGGTGGCTCAGCGCAGGAGCTCCCCTTACTGGCCTGCCACAGATATAAACCTTAGAACTGATGCATCTACAATCCCAAATCCTGAGCCCCGGCCTAAGCCTAATGTCAGTCTTGATTTAAATACTGTGGCGACAGCAATAAAGTTGGCATAGTTTTGCCAAAAGCTATAATCATTATTGCAAATCTTTATATGGGGTCATAATTAGAGAATGAGAAGACCTATTAGGGTGTCTAACTTTCCTTGCAAAAGTCAAAGTAGATGGGTTACTTGGATAACCAGTGACAAGCAAGAGACACAGACAGAGAGAGGATCTTAAAAGTGAGTTTCTAACAGCTATGTGTGCCTATTTTTAAAGAATTTAATCATGAAACTGTCATTTTCTTTCATGGGAGCTTAATTTCCTTAGGCTAACACCATCCTGCAATTTCCTGTTATAACCCATTAATATCTAACAATCTGCTCCTTTCTCTCCTTGTACTTACACCTGCCAAACACTTGCTGGTAGTTATCCATCACTGCCTGGTTTTTGTTTCCATAAGCTAAGCATCTGGGGTTATTCACTTGTTCCTGAGAAGTCAAAGCTTCCAGCCTTTAATTGGCTTGGCTGCTCTTCTTGTAACTCCCCCCAGTACTGAAGTGTTAATAACACACCTGTCTTGATCTTTCTTCTCTATAAATTATTCTTAAATACTGTTGTCCCCATGTCTTTAAGTCAAACTTTTAAATCTTCATGAACTTTGCTCCTGGTTCAGTTGTTTTCATGAAGTTCCCATGTGTTAGTGTTACAATGGCTTTCCAGGGAAGTGCTTAGTTGTATTGCATAATTTCCACAGAATTATAAAATGTTAAGGGTAGAAAAAGCCTGTTTTGTCATCTCCCCTATCTGGGCACAAGTCTTTTCTTGCTCCCTCTAAAATCAGCAGTAATTCCTGCTATCCTCAGTGGCAGCAGGAAGCAGACTTCGGGCTTGATCCCAACCTGCACATTTTTAAATGAATCTAAACAGAACACTAGCAAATGGCCCAAGTATCACTTCCAAAACTTCTAAAGTGACACTAGTCCATACCCTAAATAGACTCCATTCCCAGCTCTACCACTTGCCTGTTGGTTAACCTTAGGCAAGTAATTCAACTCTACCACCCTGTGCCTCAATTTCCCATTTATAAAATGGAGATAATATTGGCATCCTTAGTGAAATGCTTTGATATCTGTAGATGAAAACTGCCATTACAGTTTTTCCCCTTCCTGCATCCAGTTGCTAGATGTAGCCCCTTGGTACCTACCTAGATAATTCTCCTTCAACATTGTCATCTACATCCTTCAATTATTCGGAAACACTTTCTTCAAAATACTGAATTAAGGTGTTGACTAGCTCTCTTGCCAAGCAAACAGGATTGAGGTAGTATTGATACAACATTGCTGGTAGCCTACATTTACACTACTGCAACTGTCAGTCTAGCTACAAGCAATTATCAAGTGCCTATCACAGACCTGTAATCTTAGCTTGAGTTTCTCACACAGCTCTGGGACACTATAAATAGCTCTATGTATTATGTGTGTACCAAATGCTGCATTATGATGAACCTTCCGCTGTGAGCTGCTTAGCCATTTCATTTCCAGATGCATGCATAGCATA
Source organism: Alligator sinensis (assembly GCF_000455745.1). NCBI lineage: Eukaryota > Metazoa > Chordata > Crocodylia > Alligatoridae > Alligator > Alligator sinensis. Next base: position 1,300,600 of record NW_005841831.1, read on the forward strand.
GTGTCAAGGTTTCGTGGTGCAAGGTTATGTAACATGGGTACATGGGTCATCCCCATTAAAGGGCTTTGTACGGTCATGCTGCTCCCTTTTCCTTCATCTGAGAAGGAAGTTACTTTAGCCCTTTGCAAGTCTATATTGGCCAGTATTTTGTAGATGACTGTGCCAAGGTTCTGGCCCCTCTTTTTCCAGCTACTTGGAAAGGAGGGGAACATGGAGGACCAGTCCCTGCTCTATACTAATGTGCAAAGTCACAAAGAAAAAGTAATGCAGGTGCACACAGGAGTAAAAATGAGATCTTCCTCATCACATTTCTTTAGGTTGGACACAAGCCAGACAGTCTTCAAACGAAGCCAAAGATCTTAAACATACATGAGCATGGAAATGCTGTTATGTTGAAATGTTTTCTTGGTTGCTTCCTGAGGAGTCATAGATCCAAAGTCAGGAACAGACCCAATGATACTCACAAATACTCAACAGAATGCACAATCCAGACCGTTTCATATACCACAAGCCAGATAGAAGTATAAAAGGACCATATCCTTATACAATGAAACTGGCTCTTGATTAAGGTAACTGTTTACAAAGGGGTGGAAAAATCAGCTGGCATTCCAACCTCAGGTATACACGCTGATTTCTCCATGCCTCTGTCAAACTCTTTCTTCCTGCCATTTTATGCTTCTCCTTCCAAATTCCATGCAGGTCTGTACACCTGCAAATTATAGCTAACCACTTAAAAACTAGACAGCACGGTGGCCAGAAACTAGCTACATGACTGAAGATTTTCCATCATTAGAATGCAGGAGTGAGATAATGGCTTGCAGTCTGTGTACATTGGAGGAAGAAAAGCCTGGAAAAGCAGTTATGAGCACAACCTATGGAAAAACAAAATTTGTTGAGCACAGGACTCAATGTATTGGCATATGTGGGGATTTCTGAGTAAGGAAATTGCCTCTTTTTTTTTGCTTCTACTGTGTTCCATGTTTATTTATCCAAAAAAAACCTTTTCATAAAGAATATAGATATAAGCCACCAGTTCACAAATTCAGACTAATTGTTCAGGCTAAAGTCAAAACAATGCTAAATCTTACCATGCCTGTTTCTCCTGTTGCCATCACAAAAAACAACCTCACCAGCAATCCCATAAGTCTAATCATTACATTCGGATCTTGCAGTTTAAGTTTATAGAATTTTGTGACCTGCCTTTTAGTGAAGGGTGCATTTTGGGCTGGGACATGCCATGTTTCAGTCTAAAGCCCAGAATCTGGAATGCCATCACCTTCTGGAGAGACCACCCCTATTCAACAACTTTCTGTTATCCCCTTTCATAGTTTGCATGAGAAGTTCCTATTCCTTTGGGTTTTCCCACATGTGGGTTTCTGAAAGTGAAATAAAATATTAGACTATTAGATTTAAATGAAGGATACTCTCCGTATTCTGTCTCTCACAGGTGAGAACTCTTTATATAGAGGAGGTTAGGAACTCCATGCTTTATGCTATGGGCTCCTCCTCCCCCCTGTGTCTGATGTACACCCACCCATAACACCTGCATGGACTATCTGCATATGGACTCAACCCTGCCCTGCACACAGATTTTCCCCTGCTCAGCATGTGTCTGGATGCACATGCACATGCATACTGGCTCTCTGGCCTTTGGTGCCAAAATTCCCAGTTACACCTCTGCTCTCCCATTAGATGGAAAACTGTTGGAGCCAGAACTTTTTCCCAGTTCTATATGATTCCATCTTAGCCAGGTTTCACTGTCTATGAAATGGGGTGCTCATACCATGTGTTCCCAGCTTGCTTGTTCCGCAAGCAGTAACCAGTGTGCACTGAATTGATTTGGAAGGTTCAAATTCCTGAGCTGGAGACTGACCACATAGAATCTGTGTCCCTTTTATTACAGGTTGTGTTAGTAGCATAGCCTACAGTTAAGGTTATGCAATACTCCTCATTCTAAGGCCTTGCTGTCATTTGCTTTGAAGTCGGTAATTGTTTGGACAGAAGTTGTCCATGCTAGGTTTCTGGCTTCTGTTATTCCTTTTTCTAGAAAATTCAGGCAACCCCCCCCTCCCCCCAAAGCAAAAACTATCCAGCCATTGCCAAGAATGAACCTAATGCTTAAAAATAAAGTTGGTTGTTCATGTTTAATTCTGATGACCTTTCTTTGAAAATTTCTAGGACCCATTGCTTTTGAGTAGGAACCTGAAATCTGATAGAGCTTATTTTGTCATCCCCATGAAAATCTGACCAAGTTATAAGCCTCTGAAAAAAAATCAATTTGCACATGCACTGTACAGATTTCTCAAATGTTTAGCAGCTAAATTCTCCAAGGATTTTGCTTATGCTCCAAATTGGGACCGATTAAGGCTTTTTTCTGCAATTGCAGCTCTTGGCAACTGCAGGTTTTACCAAGTCAAGGTCCAGAATTGTAGGCACAGAAGCTGGCTCTCCTGTGCTGTCAGTGATCCTCTTGCTGAACCCAAGAGTGAAGGAAGATGCTTAATTGGAGTGCTGACACAACAAGCACTGACCTGCAGGTGGGTCAGAGAAGGCAGAGTAGGACAAAGAGCTTCAGGGGAGAGACTGGTGTTAAGAGTAATGCAATTGTGCAATAGTATCATTACTGTTTCATGATGCATGCACACAGGAGGCCAAGTTCAGGTTGCAAAGACAACCTTAATTCTGACATTCTCTAATTTGAATGATTTTGTGTTCTTTGTACATGCAATCTTCATTCCACATAAAAAAGGTAATGGTTTCCTTACACTACAGTTTGTTACAACCTAATACTAGGGAAAAAAGAAGGGGTTTTTAACAGTCATTCAAGGTAGGTCCAAACTACTTGACCCAATTTAATTGTGGGGCAAATTTGACTGGCAGTTTAAATAAGTGGAGACATATCATGCCATCAGTTGTAAGGCATAACTCCATGGTGGCAAAAATTGGAAGTTAGGCTTAAAAACTCTTGACACGGTATGACTCAAGGTCTGTACATTCCCAACAAGTCTTATTAATCATTATGGTGACTGCTCTGGACATTTGCTTAACTGAACCCTAAAGAAATGCTGATTCCACTTTATAAAATGTTAGTCTGGCCTTGCTTAGAATAATAGGTATTCTAAGACACCAGCCTCTTATCTGAAATGTTTATTACCTCCTATTATTTATTATTATAAAAAGCTCCCCAGACTACTTTACCTAGAGGAATTAGAAGAAAGACTCTATTTATTCAACTTATTTACTTTGTGCATTTGCCAGAACTTTGTGTAGAGTTAATTTTTCTGTTTTTCTGTTTCATTGCCTCTGTCACCCAGCAATAACGTAGAGGAGAGGGAAGGGAAGGAGAGACATATTTCTAATAGTAGAAAAATGTAATTGCAAAACCAGTCAGATACAACTGGGCATCTCTCTTCCCAGCCTCTCTGTACTGAAGGAAGCCAAATATAATTTTGACTCCATCAAGGTGGAGCAAACGGACCTGGTTACCGTGATGGATGTGAGTGTACATCCCTTGGAAAGAAAGGTTTGCATGCTGGTGCTGCTGTTAATGTGATGAAACAAACCTGGCTAAATGCTGTTTGTTTCTGGATCCAAACTGAGTACATCAGCTGATCTTCGCTAATAGACCCCTGAAGGATATTCCTAGAACCAGGGATAGAATTTGAGCTGCTTCTTTTCTTCCCAAATCAGCAGTGGCAGGTCTAGATCCAAGGATTCAGCACTCAAATCCAGCTTATTTAAACATGAGTAGGGACTGCCCACCAATGCTAGCATGATTTTCACTGCTCATGTCCCTATGCAAGGGGTAAAGAGTGGTCTGAGTTGTGCTTTGCAGACAGCATCATGACAATGATAGTGTGCTGTGGGGAAATTAGGATGTCTTTCTTTATCAAGGCTATAACTGGTGTCCTTCACAGGTTCTTTCCCTCATCTATTTATCTCTTTTATCCTTAACATGCTCCTGATCTGGGCTCTTCCCTTTCAACTCATCCTTTTGGGAGGATAGAGTCCCTGTAGCTGACCTGACCTAGGAAGCTGAAGATGGTAGAAAGGAAGAAAGTTGCATACGAAGCATGAACTTAGCAGCTCAGGAGACAAAAATAATGGTTTTAAAGGGGAATCCTAATGTGATGGAGCCAGCATGGCTCATGGAAAAACTGTTCCCATACGATTTTCATAATCCTCTAACTTTCTTCCCATACATCAGCCACCTACCATTGATTTGGTAGCTTCTGCAAAAAAACCTGGGAACATCTGCTGCCTAATGTTCTCTAAAAAGACCAGAAGAGGGATGTATTGATTTGAGCATAGTCAGAGTTGTACTTCTAAATCTTAGGAATGGAAACTGGATTCAAACTCCAACAGAAGTCAATCTGGATGTCAGGGATGCTGATCGAGCAAGCCTGGCTGGGCTAGCACATGAGTTGTCACACCTGGTCCTGACCCCTCACTCATGTGGCTGACTCAGTTCTCTGCAACCAGATTGGCTGCTGAAAGCACCACTCACCCCTTTTAAACACACCTGCAGCCTCAGACTGCAAGCATGCCTTCAGAGAGCCCCAGACTATTCCTGCAAGCCTTGTATTGCCAGTTCTCGTGGAGTCTCATGACTTCTGACGTGGCTTTAGCTTTCTCTGACCCTGTTCTTGGCTGTCCCTGGAAGCTCAGTGCTGGTTCTGCTCTGTCTGGTTTTCCTGGCATCCTGACTTGGCTTGGCTTCCTTTGACCCTGATCTCAGATTATCCCTGGAACTAAGCACTGGTTCTCTGACCTCTAGCTCCTGACCATGGTGTGTTTCAGACTATATCTCTTGACCCTCCCATCTCAGATCTGGTAACCTGTGCCCTTACCCTGCTAAGCTCCCAGTTGCCTCCCCCAAGGCCACACGCCCAGCCACCTACATCCTGGCTGAACCCTCACAGCAAGGCATACTTCCACAGACCCATGGTGGTAAGGGGGGGTGGATCTACCACTGGGACAGATTTCTGATGATTGCTATACAGGGGCTGCAAGCCCAGATTGTGGCCCTGCAAGCCCAACGTAGCCCACTTCTGCGCCCACCGGGAAAGCCAACCCACTTGGTTCACCCTGAACTTCCGGTCCCACCAAATTTGACGGTGACCCTTGCTGCTTCCAGGGGTTCATTAATCAGTGCCTCCTTGCTTTTTGTCTCTGCCCCAGATCCTACCGATCAGATAAAGCCACGGTAGGGCTGATAGTCTATTGACTGATGACACCCAGGCCTGGACTTCCCTGCTTTTGGAATCAGCAAATCCTCTCCCTGACAACCTTGAAAGATTTTGGCCATGGCCCAGATAAAGTTTTGACGTGCACTGAGTCCATATTGCGGAGCGAACTCTCCAGACCCTGAGACAAGGCTTCCACCTGGTGTCAATTATACCACGAAGTTTAGATGGTTGGTAGCTGACACTGAGTGGAACTCTGCTAGGGGCTTCAAGACCATATTAAGGATGAGTTCCCCGGGTGGAGTCCCCAGCTACTTTGAATGGACTCACTGGTCTCAGTATCTTAATTGATGCCCATCTGTCTGAAAGACAACAAGAGAGTTGGGCTAGGCCCTCAAAGAGCCAGTGCCCCAGGGGAGGCCATGCAGATAGATGTGGCTAGAAAACAGCTCCCGCTGGAGGAGAAGGCTCATTGTCACACCACCCAGGACTGTCCCTAGGGGTGGGTGAGTGGGGCGGCTGCCCTGGACCCCGCACTTTGGTGGGCCCCGTCCCACAGGCAGTCCCCTACAGGCCCCACCATGGCCGCTAGCTCCTCGGTCCGGCCACTTGCCACCTCCCTGCCAGCCCCACACAGACTGATATGCCCTGGGCCCCGCATACTCTTAGGGATGGCTCTGGCACCACCAAACTCACCCTTGCTGCTCACCCTTTGCCTACAGCACCCGTCTGGGGTGGACATCTTTGTTCCAGCCCTCTGAGACACAGGAGGCTCTTGGTAATTTCATGGACTCAACCTTCATAGACTCAACCTTCATGGACTCAACCTTCATAGAACAACATCAGATGCTGGTCCAGCCAAAAGAGAACCCCTAGATAGTAGAAACCATAGACAGATCCCCACTCTCTTCAGGCCCCATCACCAGCAAGACAATCCAACTAGGAGTCTCAATCAGTGATGATCACTAGGAATTTTTGTGTTGATCCCGTCCATTCCCCTCGCTTTTTGGTTATACTAGAACCCCTTGGTTATCCAGTTGGAGTACTGCGTGCAATTCTGGGCACTGCACTTCAAGAGGGATGTGGATAACCTGGAGAGGGTGCAGAGAAGGGCCACTCGTATGGTTAAGGGCTTGCAGGCCAAGCCCTATGGGGAGAGACTAGAGAACCTGGACCTTTTCAGCCTCCGCAAGAGAAGGTTGAAAGGCAACCTTGTGGCTGCCTATAAATTCATCACGGGGGCACAGAAGGGAATTGGTGAGGATTTATTCACCAAGGCGCCCCCGGGGGTTACAAGAAATAATGGCCACAAGCTAGCAGAGAGCAGATTTAGACTGGACATTAGGAAGAACTTCTTCACAGTTAGAGTGGCCAAGGTCTGGAACGGGCTCCCAAGGGAGGTGGTGCTCTCCCCTACCCTGGGGGTCTTCAAGAGGAGGTTAGATAAGCATCTAGCTGGGGTCATCTAGACCCAGCCCTCTTTCCTGCCTATGCAGGGGGTCAGACTCGATGATCTATTGAGGTCCCTTCCGACCCTAACATCTATGAATCTATGAATCCCTCCACAGCCTGGACATCTTCTGAGGGTTAAGGGAACCCTGTTTCAACTAACCTTACTGCTTGTGCTTTTGTTTAGAGAAGTTTCCCCAGCCAGTACCCAGGCTGGGAACAGGGCTGAAGATATCAGGTTGTTTGCACCTACCAAAGAATATCCATGGCCAACCTTAGCAGAAAATACATGTTCTCTGGACCCTGACACATCTCTCCCTGCCAAGTACCAGGATTTAGCCAATGTACTCGATAAGAAAGGAGCAGACCAACTTCCTCCACACAGCCATTATGACTGCCCTATCGATCTTGTGCTGGGGCACAGATTCCATTCAGTTGCATATATTCATTTTATAAGCCACAGCTCAAAGTGCTTAAGGAATATATTGCAAAGAACCTCCATAAGGGGTTCATCAGGCCTTCTACATCCCCACCTGGGGCCCCATTATTCTTCACAGCCATGAAAGATGGCTCTCTCCATCATTGTGTTGACTGTAGGACCTTAAACAGGGTAATAGTTCAAAATCATTATCTGCTGCCGTTAATGAATAAATTATTTGAGGGGATGTCAGGTCAAGATTTTTTTTCAAATTTGATCTGTGAGGGGCCTAAAACCTAGTCCATATACAGGAGAGGGATGAGTGTAAGACCACATTTTGGTCCCACTGTGGAAATTTTAAATACCTGGTTATGTCCTTTGGGTTCTGCGATGTCTCTATTACATTCCAACATATTATTAATTATGTATTTTGATATATGTTGGACTCATTTGTTATAATTTATCTGGATGATATTTTAACTTTCTCAGACTATCCCACCCAGCATTCAGAATGTGTATGCCAAGTCCTGCTCCAGCTTTGAGAGAACCACCTATATGTTAAGCTAGAGAAACGTGAGTTTGATCAGACTTCATTTGAATTCTTGGGTTATATAATTTCCACCGAAGGCCTAACAATGGACCCCCATAAAATAACTGTCATCACTCAATAGGCAGAGCCATGCAATGTTAAAGGGGTCCAACAGTTCATGGGCTTTGCTAACTTTTATAGATATTTTATCAAAGGGTTCTCACAGCTAGCAGCCCTGCTGACTGCCCTTCTTAAGAAAGGGGTACGGTTCAAATGGTCTCCAGAAGCCCAAACAACCTTTGAGATGCTGAAAAGGGCTTTCACCTCTGCGCCCGTCCTCATTCACCCTGACTCCATGAAGTCATTTATAATGGAAGCTGACTCCTTGAGCTGAGCCATAGGGGCTATTCTGTGTCAGGCTTCAGATACTGCAAACAAATTGCACTCTTGTTCCTTTTATTCCTGGACCCTGACTCCCTTTGAAAGGAATTATGACATTTGGAACCAGGAATTCCTCATGATCACGGCAGCCTTCAAGGAGTGGGAGCGCCTTCTGGAGGGGGCATACCACCCTATCCAGGTCATAATGGACCATAACAACTTGGAATATCTTGAGACAAGCCAGAAACTGAATTTGCAGCAAGTCTGCTGATCACTCTTCCCATTTTAATTTCATAATCACATATCACTTAGGAGCCAAGAACCAGAATTCAGATGCCCTGTCCCATAAGGATGAACCCTCTACTCAAAACCCATCATCATCTTCCACCATTCTCCAGCCTAAGAACTTAATTTGGGGAACTACTCAGCAAAGCCTCTTCTCAGCCATCCAAACAATCCTCTTACTAAGGAACTGTGCCAATTGAAAAGGCCTCCCCAACCTGACTTCTGGTGTCTTGGGGGGTTTTTTGTTTGTGTTTTTTTCAGCAGCATCTGTACATCCCAGATGGTCCCATAAGGTCAAGAATATTATGGCTCTGTCCTGTCTCACCTCCTGTGGCACACTTTGGACATATCGAGACCCAGCTCTTAGTCTCAGTTCTGACCAGCTCTCACCAGCAGTTCTGGTGACCCCAAATGGCTATGACATCAAAAAGTACATCTACTCATGCAGTACATGTGCCCAAACCATGAAATCTTGAACTAGGCTGCATGGTCTCCTCCATCCATTACCAGGTCCCACATTACTTTGGTCAACATTCTCAGTGGATTTCATTGTGGACCTCCGGCGTTCTGAGAACTGCTCCACAATCATGGTCATGGCAGACACATTAACTAAAATGACTCATTTTAGCCCTGCCCAAGCTGTTCCCATGGCCAGCAAAATGGCCAACCTATTTCTGAGATGCATATTTTGCCTACAGGCTGTCTGTGTCAGGTTCTCTCTGGCTGTGGTTCCCAGTTTATTTCACACTTCTGGCAGGAGTTCTTGAGTCAGTTCTCTGCAACCAGATTGGCTGCTGAAGATGCCACTCGCCCCTTTTAAATACATCTGCAGTCTCAGGCTGCAGGTATGCCTTTGCACAGACTTAGTCTGTCCTGGCAATCCTTGCATTCACAGCTCTTTCTGGTTCTCGTGCCTTCTGACCCAGTTTTGGCTTTTCCTGACCCTGATCTTGGATCTATCTGGAAGCTCAGGGCTGGTTCTGCTCTGTCTGGTTTTCCCTGCATCCTGACTTGGCTTGGTTTCCTTGATCCTGATCTCAGATTTTCACTGGATTTTGTTTTTTTAATTCCAAGACCTATGTATTATGTACGACCCAAACAGAGCTCAAGAGGGGTTTAAATGGTGCATTAGCTTTGTGCTGTCCCTCCACACAGGGCACTGTCACCCTTTGGGATTTCTCTATGAACAGATTTAAATTCTTATGAACTGGTTTCCTATCCCTAATTGTACAAGAGATGCCTTTCATAGATATATTTAAATTTCCTGGTTATTGGTAAACAGTTCAGTCAGTAATATACAACATTCAATATCTGATCTGTGTGACTAGTCACATCAGTCATGTTGTCTGTTTCTTTTCCTCTGTTAATGTGGACTAACCCAACCAGGAGGAGTGCCAGAAGCAATTATTTGGGTCTTGGAATCTCTCAGGGAGCAAATGGAAAAGGAAATGGAACAGATCTAAGAATTTTCCATTAGCATTTCAAATCTTTTCTTCCCCACTTTCTGAGTTCACAACCTCCCCTCCCCTATATCTATATAGCTGGATTTTAAGGTAGTAGAGTTCCTTCTAGGCTGAAAGAGAACATTTTTCTGTCAAAGGGTTACAAAAATAGTTTCTCATCTCATTCTTAACAGGTAGCTATGTGCATGCATCTATCTCTCTCTCTATGTATTCCTAGTTACAATCAGAACCTTATTTGATTCATTTAATCTAAAGTGTTCCAGGGTGCTGGCCAATGTAGTTTGTAAAACTAGATACTACATCACCTCCTGCTGCTTTGTCTACATGTCAGGTGCACAGATTGAGTTCACTGGACTCCGTTTGCTGTTGCACTGCTGTTTGCCATCACGAAGAGTATGAGTTACTGTTAGATTGATGACAATACAGCCCCCAGAACCATCAACATGGTTTCACAGAATATTTTCCTCAAATGCTGATCTCGCTACATCACTCTCTGGCCACATACTCAGGCAGCATCTGGAACGGGCACAAAGTATCTGTAGGCAAAGGAGCATTCTACCCCGACCTTGCTGTCCCATCTCACTGCTTCTTGTGCTAAGTGAAAGCTCAGTTCTTTGCTTGAAAAAAGCATGGACTCTTTCTGTTCTCCTGATCTCTTCTCATTTTCTAACTCCCCAAGACACAGAACTACTATATAACTATGGAAAACATTTCCAGCGCAGATGCATTTGCTCTCACACAGATGTGTAAAGTCACTCATGAATAGCAACATTCATACAAATATCCATGCAGACAAAAGCAGCCCCATGAATAGTCACAGAGAAATTAAAAACAAGATTTTAACAAGGTCAGGTTTAACCCAAATTCAGTACTGATGAAACTATTCAGAAAACATCTTCCTCATTATTCATCCAGCTGTAATTCACTTTATAATAGTCTTCTTTGTTGATTAAAAATAAATTATTTTATCCAATTGGTTCACAAGATTTATAAGATACATTTGTGTTTAACAATCATGGTATTTTTGGTAGTCAAAATACTGTTTCAGTGGTAGCTGTGAATGAGTTGCATTTTGAATGTACACAGTAATGTAACTCTTTCTTACAATACACAAGTTTACAGTGTCATAAGCAATTCTCATATTTCCTTTATGATGAAAGATTTTTAAAAGCTAATATCACTTGTTTTTTCATGCCTGATGTTAAGATATGGTTGACTAAGTGGACAAGGATAAAAACTGCTTTTAAATTTCTCTTATGCAAAGAAATACTTCATAGAAAAATAAGTTGTATGAGTTGCTCTAAAGCCAGACTAAAATAACTTATGCTGCAACACTGTATTTTGCCACATTATATTCTAAATAACATTTTGATAATGGCATATCACTGTGTCATAGGGACATTTTTATTTAATTGTATTAACAAAAATAAAATCAATCCACAGTACAACAAAAATAAGAAAATATCTATGTATGATACAGCTAGTCATTTTCTTTACACAGAATTCAGTCATGCACTCTAATAATGAATATATCACATTCAGATAATGGAATCTGTTGCCATATTTCAACTCAATTTCATGTTTAAATGGCAATAATGCTAATATTTCTGTCCTATGAAATACAATGTCCATATTGCAATCAAAGGGATTACTTAGGGTATTTCAAAGTTGCTTCAATCCTGCCTGTTTTCTCCTTCTCAGTGATCTACTTTAGCTTTGATTTAGTTCCTCAAATAAAAGACTGACAAAAAAAATCTCAGTATTATTCTCACTGTCTTCCTATTGCCTAGAGAAATGAAACTCCCTCTCTCTGGTACCAATTATCTTGTAATAAATGGTAACAAAAGCTGTCAAGCACCGTATTAAGCATTTTTTGTGGAAAAGATTGAACATAAGGCATAGCTTCTGAGCTAACTTGCATTCAACTACTGAGCTAAGCCTACAGTCATAATTGTTTTTTTTCTAAGAAAACTTAGACTGTGTATCAGGAAAAACAAATTGCATTTAAAAAACCAAGAAGTCAGTTATCTCCATCAAATATCTGTTGGTATCCATCTCAGGCAGCACATGCTTGATAAAAGAATAAAGTCACTAAAATATTTCCAACAGCTACACTGAACTATTTATTACAACCTCAGCTCTTTCATGGTAACATTTGCAGATTTGAAGATCTAGGTGGTGTTTTGAAAAAGAGACAGTAAGACAAGCTTCTGGCTTAATGAGTTAGCCAGGTGATTCCTTCTGAAGAACATGGGCTTGATTTTATTAGATGTCAGTGGGCACATCTACATGAGATGCTTACTACGCATTAGCCTAATAACCCTGTGCAGTAGCCTGGTGGTTAAAAATCGTGCTGATAGACTACTGCACAGGGTTATTAGGCTAATGCACAGTAAGCATCACAAAATAACCATGCACCAGTGCTACTGTGCAGTAACTAGTTAGTACTTTATTAAGCAAGTGCTAAACTAAATGTGAAGTATCTAAGGCGCATTAATGAGCATATAGATGCTGCCTCCACTAAAGACAACTAGGTAAGAGAATGTCCATCAAAACTAAAAGGTCATGAGCTCCTAAACAAAAGCGTCTGAGCCATCATCTCTTTTGTTGCTATATTGACCCCACCAGCTCTGGCTGAGCTTGTACCTGCGGCAAGAACTTTAAAGCAAGAATAAGTATGAAAACTAGGGAAAGGGCAGCCTGCAGCGGGGAGACGGGTGGGTTAAAGATCTGCTGGGGGCGGTTAAATGTTGTCTCTCCTGTGGATCCGCTCCTAGAGATGGACCCGCTGTGCCCTGGCTGCGCGCGAGCAAACCCCGCTCCCGCGCGGCACAAGGAAGCGTCGTCTTTCATGAGCCAGCAAGGCCGGGTCCGACCGCCCTTCCCCAGCCCGGCCCCGCTCCTGGGAAGTCCGGCACGACCCGCTCACAGCCGCACCGGGCTGCTCCCCCCAGCCTCTTCCTTCCCGCGTCCAGGCGGGCGATTACAGGGGAGCTGGGTGAAGGGAGAGGGTCACTCGAAGCTCAGGAGCAGCTCTCAGCTCTGCCCCCGCCCGCCGGGCGCTGTCCCCGGGGTGCCGCCCCGGCCCCCTGCAGCTCCGCAGCGCTGCCGCCCGACCCCTCCGGCCCCGGCCCGGCCCCAGCGAGAGGCACTCGCGGC
>NW_005841831.1:1313776-1315893 GCF_000455745.1 Alligator sinensis
GGGCCCCGCGCTCAGGCCCCTCCGGCCGGGGGTGCCCCTTCCCCACAAGCACCCGGCCGCACCCCGGCGCCTCTCCCCCAGGGTGGCCTCCCCTCTCTTCTGCCGGCGCCCCCAGCCCCTTCCTGCAGGTCTTCCCCCGTGCTGCCCCCAAGAAAGATCCGTCTGAAGAGACCCACCTCCCAGCCAGGAGCCGGGGCCTCTGGCCCCTCCCGCAAAGAAAACCCTCCCCCTAGCAGAGCCCTCGCTTTTGGACTGGCCTGCAGCTTCCCCCGGCAGCTGGTGTAGCTCTCGGCCCGCAGCTGCCGTGGAGATGGCCAGGGCCACGGCGCTGTCGCTCTTCGGGCTCCGCGCCCGGCACCGGCTCCGGCCCCCGCTGCAGTCTGCGGATCGGGGTGCTGAGAGGCGCGGGGGGAAGGAGCCCCTGCCAACTCCTCCGCCCACATGTAGATGGAGCCGGCCCTAGATCCTTCCTGCCCCCCAGGTACCCACGACCTCTGCCTGACTGCAGCACTTTGATTCCCAATGCTATTCTGCAGATATTTTATGAAGTACAGAAACTTTATGTTCCCGACGCTAAAAATGCTTTCGAATAAAAAGCCTGGCCGCGCGAGTGAGACTCGCAGGGTACAGGTGAGGAATCTGTGTGGAGTAGCAAACGATTTCTGGCACAGCTGGTATGTAAAATATAACCATCAAATGTCTTGTCAGAATCAAATATTCCCGAAATCTGGACTAGCAACATTGCTTTTGAAAGATGTCGTTCCATATAAATGCCTTTAACGCCTGGTAGGAAATTCTTATGAACATGTTGACAAATGAGATAACCCGGGTTATTTGATTAATGTCCATGTAATCTAAATATTGGCTTGTATATTGGGAAAAGAAATGTCAGTCTTTTAATGCTTTTGAAAGGATGGATTTTCGCTACAATTAAAGAGTAATCTTATACTAATAAAGGGAGTGAATGTTATACCCGAAATGTGTTGAAGGGACTACAGAGGAGATAGATCAGGGCTCTCTGCTTTCTCTAAGAATTCGGACCGAACAGAACAAGTTTCCTGACCTCCAGAGTAAAAGCAATTTGGAAACAGATTCAAGTGATGTACAAAAGACATTATCCAGCCTCGCTTCACCCGTCTGAGGTGGGCTTATTTTAGGATGGGCTCTTGTAATATTTCTTTGGAAATATCTTCTGGTTTGGGGCTCATGAGGTAAGCAAGGCGCGTGCAATGCACAACATAGCTGTATGCTGGTACTGTGGACATGCGAATAGGCATCTATATACAACTTTCACCTTTGGCAAAGAAAATTTGCTGAGATTATTTGTCTGGGTTTCACACTGGGATCCCGATCCGGATGTTATTGTCAGATTAGTTGATGGGATTGGATGCAGTTGGTTTGATTTTATTTTGAGCAATGCATGAGCAAATGAACATAGGCGTTCTTGTCATTTTCAATCGCAGCTAGTTCCAGCCACCCCGCTGCTGCCCCCCCGCTGGTGACAGACAAAGGGTTAGACGCCATCTCACCTACCCACTGTAACAGGACTGTCAAGCTCGGGGGATGCGTGAAACAATTAGCTGAGCGCGCTTCTTTATGCACATGCTGATGTTACGCTTAGAAAAAAAATGTACCCTGCTTGTTTTGGTGGAAATAACAAAATATGAAACAAAAGCTACAGCTCTGCCGGAAACCAGTGGAGCCACAATTAAGTCAAAATCTCCATGCTGAGCCCCGGTACACCTGGTATTTTATACCTGTAAGCAAACCAGTGCTTAGCTCGGAGATGTCTGGGCGCGGCAAAGGGGAGTCACTTGGAGTTCCCTGTTTTTATGTTCAACAGCGGGTTCATCCTATTCTCAACTTCAGAGAAGCCCGACAAGATGCACCATTGATGAGCCAGGTGATATAAATTTCCACTGCAACTCAACCTGTTTATGGTCTGCATTCATAAAAGAGCAATGGCTTGGGTTGTTTATGAAGGATCCGAAATGAGCACGTTTTGGACCGCAGATGTGTAAGAAAAATTGGCAGCGGGCCCCAGCTGCTTTTTAGTCTCAGCACCTACGCTGATATGTAGCGTGTTTCACTTCCTCCTGCAAAGCAAGCCGTAATAT
>NW_005841831.1:1316732-1317786 GCF_000455745.1 Alligator sinensis
GGGCACGCAGCCCCCCCGCCTCGCGCCTCCGCCCTGCACCGCCCTGCGCCCCGCACGCACCCGCCTGCACACAGCCCCCGGGGCACGAGCACGTGCACACGAGTGCACACGCGCGCAAATGCGCCTGCAGCCTCCTCCCCGCCGCCTCGCCCCGCTCCACAGGCGCGCGGCGCGGTGCATCTCCGCCTCGAGGGGCTGAGGTCGGACCCGGCGCGGGCGCAGAGCCCGCACGGAAAGTTTGCGTAGCGAGGAGGGAAGCAGCCAGCCGCAGGCTCGCGCGGCGGAGCAGGGGGTGAATCACAGAAAGTCACCTGGGCTGGAAGGGACCCCAGAGGCTAGGGCAACCCCTGCTCAGAGCAGGACCGTCCCCAACTACACCAGCGACATCATCCCCGGCTGTGCGGGGGCCACCGGGATCGGACCCGGGGCTCTTCTTGTCACCCAAGGGAGGGAAACAGCACAAGGCCCCTCCCCGTCACAGGCCTCCCCTCCTTGCGAGGCGGAGGCCCTGGGGCTGCGAGGAGGGACGTGGGCCGGTTGCTTTTGGAGCAGCCACCGGCCTTCCGCGCCCAGAGCCGGCTCCGGATTCATCCCTGGCGGCGAGCCACGCGCGGGAGCCGGCGCCCGGGCCGAGGGACCATGCTCAGCTCGGGCACCCAGGGCGCTGTCCGCTCCTTCCCTGGGACTCAAGGCAGTGATCCGGAGCGGGGTGGACGCTGGTAATAATTACTCGGCCTTCAGACCCCTCCTCCAGATGAAGGTGAGGTTGGGCGTTGCAGGGACACCGTGGCCCTGGCTGTACTGGCTGCATCGCGGCACCGGGCTGTTCTGTAAAGCCTCTAAAGCTGCCAGCAGTGGTCACCTTCCTCCCCCCGCCGACACACACCTGTGCACAGGGGTCTGTGCGCTTCAGGGTTGTTCTTCATGCACAGATCTGGGCGCCGCGGCGCTGCCCGGAGCCCGCGGGCGACCCTTCCCCAGCGATGGGCAGAAGCGCGCGGCGCAGGTCGGGCCCGACACGCGGGGTTTGAAGCCCGCAGCTCCTCCCTCCCCG
>NW_005841831.1:1318338-1318770 GCF_000455745.1 Alligator sinensis
GGGGGAGCCACCCGCCGGGGGCGTGGCCGAGCTGTGGGTCGGGGGTGCCCGCAACCAGCTCGCCCCGCGGCCGCGCGTCGCCCCTCGCTAGCCCGGAACAGGAAAGTCCCGGCTCAGCTTTCCCCCCTGATCCTGCCCCTCTCCCGCCAGTCCCTCCCTCTCGGGCAGAGAGTCCAGGCTCCTCGTATTGGGCCAGCAGGAAATGGGGGCTATCGGCTAAAACCAGGCTCCTGGCGCCAGGGGGGATGGGGCCTTAGGTAACATCCCTCCCGGGGCCCAGCCTCCCCCCCGCAACTGAGCGTGCCCCGGGGGGACCTGGGGTCACCGCTGGCTTGAACACGCATGTTTCCTATGAGATCATAAACTTTCCCCCCTCCTTGTGCTTCCCAACAGGCTCCGGAGGCTGCAGGGAGCGGGAGCAGGAGCGAGCCG
>NW_005841831.1:1321754-1326787 GCF_000455745.1 Alligator sinensis
CGGGTCGGGTCGGCGGCCAGCGCCGGGCCGCCGGGCACCACGAGCCGCACAAAGGCAGCGCTGTGCAGCGCGGAGGCTCAAGGCGGGGGAGCTACAGGTCCCGCAGGCGCCGAAAGGGATCTGAGCCCATCCGGGGCAGCCTGAGCCAGGCATGTGCTCCGCTACCCCTTGGGGACCCTGGCCACTGCTGGCTGTCATCCATGGCGCTTGGCTACTTAGTTCCAGGGTGCCCTTTGTTGCTTTGAAAAAGCCGGCATTTGCTCCTAGCAGTTGTTTCCAGGCTAACATGAACGGATTGAAAAAGAAATCCTTAGGGGATTGAGTAACCTGGGTGTTTGCAACGTGTTAGTCAAAACATGTTGCCCAGCACTTTCTTTTTATAACCTGTAATCTTAATTTTGAGAATAGCCTCTGGGTCTGGCTACACTTGAATTTGCAGGCGTGTTTTAACAAGGGGTAGCAAAGTCAGCTGTAAATTGGAGTGCAGGCACTGCACAGGGCTCTGTCAGAGGACACAGAGTTTGTGCCTAATTGTGGGGAGCTCTAGATTCCACCCTAGGGTGAAGTTGATTGATGATGAAGTTGATTGATCTATTCCCCTTGGGGAATAGATTTCACAGCTGTTAGTCAATGTGCTTTAATAACATGGATTAAAATTTGACTAAAATGTTGTAATTTCTCTAAGTGGATTTCACCCACAAACCAGGTGATGACTTTGTGTCTTTTGCTGCTCCCAGCTGTGTGGCAGGTTATGACCACCAGGCCTTGTGCTGAGTTTTGGATGGAGCAAAAGAATTCTTCAGTCCAAGCAGGCAATTCACTTCCCTTCTCCAGAAAGAGAAGGTTTCATTAATAGAGACTTTTGTCCTGAGAGCAAAAGGCTGCAAATACCCCTCAGATACTTGAGATTTCTTATGGTTTGAGAGACTGAGGGCCATTGCAGGGTGTGCTCTCCAGTACCTGCCTTCCACATCAAATCAATATTCAACAAGATTTTTAAATGTTATTTTTATTGTTTTTATGTGGTCTTCAACGCTTTTAAAGTTCTCAGTAAAAATAAATATGCATATTTGGGAATGGAGCATTATACTATGTAATTTCCTTGCCTTAAATGCCATTGTTATATCCCTTTCATTATAATAATGGCTCTTACATAGCAGTTTTAATCTGTAGGTCATAAAGCTCTTTACAAAGGAAGTTAGGATTATCTACCTTCTCACTCTTTGCTTTACAGACAAAGTGACTTGCCCAAGGTCATCCAGTAGGCCATCAGCAGAGTCCAGGTGTTCTGACTCCTAGTCCACTAATCTACATTGCTTGCATTGTAGATAGCTTACAGATCTTGGTTCAAGTCCTGTTTACTTTGTAACTTGGATTTATGTTATAACTGAGGCTCCAGACTTGATTATGAATGATGTTACACTGCCATCCAGTCATGTTGCTATTAAAGTCAATGGCAAAATTCCCATTGGGCCTTTGCACACGCCACAAAATTGGCCATTAAAGTGACTTAAATGCCCTTTTGCATTGCTTTAATGGTGCAGCTGTTTATACTGTCGGTGGCATAATGCGCTTTAAGGGCATGGCTGTTTACACTGTTTCCATGGCTGCGGGGGGGCCAGTGCTTCCCTCCATGGCTGGGGGGGGGATGCTTCCCTCCAGGGCTGCTGAGGGACCGGTGCTTATCTCCACAGCTGTGGTGCCCCCTGGGACCACCGAGGCCAGGTGCCTGAGGGTGGGTGCTGCCCCGGGGGCAGTGCTACCACCATGGAGGGAAACACTGCTACTCTCCTTCTTCCCACCCCCCAGCTCAGGGATTGCTCGGCTTGCAATCTCCTCCTCTCCTTTCCTGCTGCCAGAGAGGCAGGTAAGGATCAGGCCTAACACTTGTGTACACGCCACGGGGGTTTACTTCACCCTACATTGAAGCAGTGTTTTTAAAAACCCATCGCTTCAATTTAGGGAGAATTAAACCGAAGTAAACCCTTGTGGCATGTACAAGCAGCCATTGACCTCAGTAATAGATTTGTCCTTAAATTTTGCAAGACTTTCTAAAAGTTCTAAAAGTAGAGCTATTTGATGCAAAAGCTGCAAGAAAGATAATTTGGCCATTTAACATTAGAAAGTTAAAAGTATTTTTTGTGATTTTTAAGGTCTGACCTTGCTCTTAATAAAGTCAACAATGAAAAGCCAATTGACTGGTTGTGTTGGAAGCAGAATTGCTACTCTCAAGAGAAACAAGACACCCAAGAGAAAGGAATTTTTTTACACAGCACATAACTTGTAGAACTCTATCAGAGGAGACTGTAGAGGCAGATAGTATAGCCCATATAGGTTGTAGAGGCAGACATGATAAAGAGACTAGGCAAATTCATGGATCTATTCATGGAGCTCCTATAGACATGCAGTGAGGCAGCTCCAATGTCCTGTAAATCCAGTGTGTCAGAGCAGACACAATAATTGAGTCTGCTGGAGTGTGGAAATTCACTAATTCCAGCAGGCTCCAGCGTCACATGTATCAGCGTCCTGGTGCTGAAAAATGGTGGTGGGGTACTTTAAACTAAAGCTCCTTCGATGAGCTTTAGTTCAAAGCACCCTGCCACCATTTTTCAGCACAGTACACTGATACACCTGACACTCGGGAACTTTTAATTGGCATGGCTCGCTAATTAAAGTGCCCCTCCCTCCCATCTCCTGGAGTATGTCTATAAATGCCCATAGTTATTAAACATAACAGTCAGAAATGTATCTTCTGACATCTCCAAACCAATGATGCCAGGGAGGGTAATGAACAGGGAACTGATCCCTCTAGATATATCAGATTCAATACTCTCCTAAAGTATCCACTATTTGCCACTGTCAGAGACATGATGCTGAGCTAGATGGACCACTGGTCTGACCCAGTATGGTAATTCTTGAGTTGTTACATTCTGCCAGGGTGATATTAAAGTGCTAGATCTTAGAAGCTATGGAATCTCTGCTGTCCGTGCTCTGTACAGAACTTCCTTGAAAGTCAGTGGAGGTGATGCTTGAGAACTAAGGTTGCATTTGATCTTAATATTTTTATGTGTGATTAGTGAGATGACAGTAACATATTTTTGACAGAGATGACAGATAAGAGTTGATGGACTCTGGGTTTTGGGCAGCTTAATAAGAGAGAGCCCAGATAATGTGGAACAGTCAGCTATTCTGAGACATAAATATGAATACTAGAAGACAGGATGGTCAATCTGAGGCAGATGAATAAAACTCAAAGTGCAGCAAAGATGTTTAGAATTATATTAATACAGCTATGTATCACGGGAAATTTCTGTTTCTAATTTCTAATGGGATAAACCCCAACAAGATGCCGCTGCAGAGACTATATGCCATGGAATGTCAGTGTCACATCTTTTCCAGTACAACAAGGATTGCCTCTCTCCATTAGTGCCTGGCCAGTTTGGAGTTCAAGGCATCTAATCTTAATTAGATGTATAACAATGGGTTTGAAATGTTGCCATTATGAAATGTCTAGGCTTGAGTTCTGTGCCCCTCTGGGGCTTTTTCTGGCTGAATGACAGGGCTTGTCTGGGAAGTCAGTCTGGGTGAAGATGAATGACTTTAAGTCTTCTGTTGCTTTACTTTATTATCTGATATCAGGAAAACACAGATTGGAAGAAGGCAAAAGGTTTCTTCCTTATCCATGCTTGCGCTGTATATTATTGCAGTGACTTTATCAGTGCATTATTTTCTTCATTCTGCCAGTTGGAGTCTTCAAGGATCTAATCCTAAAGACATTAGCTAGAAGGGGGGAAAAATCATGCACTGGTGAAGTTATTGGTATAATATATGGTGCCAATTAGAAAAAAGAAACTTGCTGAGTTCTTGCACTTTTCCTCCTTCTGATGTAGATCTTATCTCTGTGCACTAAGTGTGTGGGGCAGGTAGTGTCTGAGCAATGTAACTAAATCTGTGGTATGTGACTGCTGTCATGACACTCAAGGACATATACTGAAGGGGGAAACCTTTTATAGGACCATTGGGGGTGGTCAGATGACACAGAGCAGATTAGGGTGTCCATGTCCTTGTGGATTCCTACCTGGATGAACATTTTGAAGTTAACATAGCTGGAAAACTGATGGATACAGTGGCTGTTGCTTGCCTGCTGCATCTCTACTATCCTGTGCTACCATCATGTCACTTAAAAAATCTAAAAAGGATTGAGCATGGTAGGTTCTTGCATGGGATACCTTCAGGAAGCATATAGGGGTGGTATTGTTCTGTTTCAGACTGAACCAATATCCTACTGTGATCTATGGCAAATGATCTACAACTGAAGTAGACCTCTTCCAGATTACAGGTAAAGCTAAAGTCCAGACTATTTGTCATTCTAAAACTTCACAGTCATTTTATGAAGGGCTTGTGTCTTAACTCCCATATGCCATCCACAATATCCAGACTTTGGGACCTGAAAAGCTAGTCTCGCCCTGATTAGCTCACAATAGCTGTGGGGACCTAGGAGATAACAGGGTTAATCTCCACTTTCATTTATAGCTACATAAGAAATACTCATTTTAGAGGTACTGAGTACCTCCAATTTCTGGTGAAGTCAAATGAAGTTGTGTATGTTTAGGAACATCTCCAAAAATAAAATTTCAACCCTCATCCTTATAGAGTAGTGTTGAAAAGGCAAACTAGTGGCTCCATAGATAAAATGTCTGTTTTTCTCCCACTAAAAATCCTGAGCCACTGAGGATTCACTCCCAACTAGTTCAGTCCTATGAACCTAGTGCTTAGGTTCTGTGAAACCAGCTGCCTGCCCCTGAACCAGATCCTCGGCTGAGCTGTCAGGATGATCTCTGGCAACAAAGAAGGTGTCCTCTGACACATGAGAAGCAGCAGCCTCTAGTGGATGCTTTCCAGGGTCTCCTCTTTTTCTAATCTTGGCTCTCTCTGACCTTAGAACTCACCCATGCCACATGAATTGGTCCATGTTTGTAAAGCACTGAAAAAGGCCTGCTCCTGCTCCCATTGACTTAAAGAGGAGCAGGAAT
>NW_005841831.1:1326818-1344262 GCF_000455745.1 Alligator sinensis
GCTGTAGGACTAGTGACTCCCAGTCCCATGGTTTATTTAGACCAATGGTTCTCAAGTGGGTCAACGCAAGACCCTTTGAGGGGTGCCACAGTGTCCAGGAAGAACAGTCCCATGTGTCTTTTG
This sequence comes from Alligator sinensis, assembly GCF_000455745.1. Lineage (NCBI taxonomy): Eukaryota > Metazoa > Chordata > Crocodylia > Alligatoridae > Alligator > Alligator sinensis. The sequence goes on from NW_005841831.1 coordinate 1,326,942, forward strand.
CACAACTGGATTAGTTTAAAGCAGTTAGGAGTGCTTAGTCTTACTACAGACCTTCCTGGTTAGATCCCTCATGGTGTCTCCTGGAAACGGGTGTACGGAGAAGGTGGAACTGTCTCATGGACATCTGTTTCTGGGAGGAGCCTAAGGGGAGCAAGACCAGGAAGGCTGCAGCAAGACTGATGGTGCTTGACTGTTTTAGGCTTAACTGGCCATGCACTGAGGCATGTGGTCTACCTGTTGAGAACCACTCAGGTAAGCTGAGGCAGCACAGCACTCTCTCTCAACCAGGGATGCTGCCAAATTTAAAAAAAAAGATTCAGGGGCAACCCAAGTCTAAAAAGGTTGAGAACCACTGATTTAGACAGCAGTCCCTTCGAAAACTTCTCTAGATGGTGACAACCCTTTTATTAATAGAGCTCAACCCAAGAAACTGGACTTTTCTTCTGTATCAGGAAACTAATTGAGAATTGAAGACCCTTCTAGCCCATCTGCAAACATTTTGCATGTGGTCAATCAGTGAACTTTGACAGTGCTACATGGTCTTGCGGATTCTCCATAAGGTCCTCAGCAGAGTCCACCACTCTGGGATGTGTCTATGGCAAAGAGACTCTATCACATTCGGTTTAGGGAGGGGGCAAGTACACGAACAATTGTTTCTCCATTTCATCTCAAAATACTGAGAGCTGGTCTGCTCAGGTGTTTGATTGCTTGTCTTTATTTTAATCTTATTAGTGGCATCAGTGTTGCCTTCTCCCTGGCATTGCTGTTGGCATCCAATTCTTGTTGATAATTGTGCTGTAGAGTACTTGCAGAGCAAAACGTTGACTGACCTCTAGTGTTATCTAATTATAGGAGCTCCTGGAAACATCATTATGATTATCTATCAGTGCAGCAATTATAAATCCTTATTTTAAAAGTTTTTTGACTCTGTCATGAAAATCTGCCCCTGGCTAACACTTGACATGACAAGTCTGAGCCACAGAATTATTTGTGTTTTTACTTACCAAATGCACAAGAACCCTTCTGGTTATTTTGAGCTCTGTGATGAGAGACGAGATAACAAAAAAGGATTTGAGGTTTTCAGACATACAGGTACTTCTGTAGTGGCCTGCCTGGGACACTTAAAAAGTCATCATTAATATTTTAAGCAAAATTGAGTTTGCTCAGGGTTGATGACTTTTGTTTATGCACAGCACAGACAGCAGAAATGTAAGCTTCCCTTCATGTCCTTGCCAGGGCTGATTAGTCCCTGTTGGGGATGTTTGTTTCGTGGGCTCACACCCACCAAATCATTTCACATAGGCTATGGATCATTTGCAGGGAAGTCTATTCAGTAAGTACTACCCTGCATCAGTTTTGAGTTGATGACCTCAGGGCAAGGGCCCCAACCCCTGACCAGTCCCCAGAGTTATCCAATTTCTATGCTATATATATCCTTATTAATAAAAAAGAAATGCATTGACAATTGCATTATACATGTCAGTAAATGCAAGAAGTCATCGCTTCTTTTCAGATGCTCTGGGTGAATTTAAAGCTCATGAAAGATAGATGAATAGCACTATCTTAATTACTAATATCTAGAGCAGGCAGGTACAATGGAGCTTTCTCAGACTCGATGGACCTCTGCCCTTTTATGTCTCCAGCACAAGGGGCTTATAACAGACTCTAGACTTCTCTATTTTAGATACTTCTGAAGGCTTTCTCTTCACAACATCATAGCCTGATTGTTATTCTATGTGTTTGTTTTATGCAGTGGAGTATGCAGCTCCATATTGTCCTGTGGAGACATGCAGATACCTCCCTATTCTTATTGAGGGCACTTAATGCACCCAGACAAGGTAATCAGAGTTGCTCACAAGCTGTACCATTTGTCCATGTTGTTGAAAATCTTGGTCTTCCTTCACCTGTGACCTTAATTGGAATGGGAACTCCACCCTTCCCTACTGTACAGGAAATCCCTGATGCATCATTATAAGCAGAAGCAAAACTTGGGGTCCTGATGCAGACAAGGGCCCATTGAAGTTAAGCGAAATCTTTGAATAAAGAGAGCAAGGTTTGCAGCTTTACATTTCTGAAAATACATATAACATTCATCTGTCTGTCTAATCATCCAATCTCTTTTTTTGTCTGTCTCTTTCTGTTTCCTCACATTACCTCACTTTGTCATTTATGCCATCTGAGTGTCTGTAGGAAAAATTTTTATTGTTATCATAGCATAATCGCTGGTATGTCCCTCAAAACCAGTTCTTTCTTGTGGATATATTGCAGCCATGTTTTGATTTTACATAAGCAGGTACGGTTGTTTGGAATGGTCTGCAGCAAACGTGTGTTTTGCTTTGGACATCTCTTTATTATTAGAACCAGGTTGTACTTAATTGTGTTCTGTCTGATACTACACAGACAGGTTTGCCTTTTGCCAGAAAAGTACCATTACAACCATAAAAAGACCTTAAAAAGAAAAGACAAAGAAAATCAATAATTAGTCATTAGTCTAAACAACACACTGCTACTTAAAAGGGAAAGAAAAAGTGATAGCAGTTTGTCAGTGAGTCAACTGCAGTATATTTACATATATCAATATATGTAATGCCTAAATGGCCTGGTCCACATCCAAAGAAATAAATTATAAGGAAATATGTGCAGGTAAATAGAAAAGGGGACAAGCCACAGTTTTACTTTATCCAATAAAGAACATGTCTGTAATCAGCTCAGAGCAAAGCGTTGGGCCTAGCCAGTCCCAGTATCCATCCCCTGATGCTGCTGGAAAATAGGCCCCACCTGAAATGAGCTAAAATCAATACCCTGGGCTCAGCTGGTGCTAACTGAGCGATCAGGACAACCAGTCCCCTGTGAGGCTGTAGCCAATGGGTGTTTCCCACTCCAGCCTTTAAAAGCAAGACCCAAACAGCAGCAAGGTGTTTGAGTAAAGATTCTGGTGTTTATTCCTGACCGTTTTGCTACATGCAGACCCCAAGCGTGAGTTCAGATGTTTCTTAGTCTTACTTGCCCCTAGCCAAAAGGATGAAGGAGCAAGCTAGGGGAAAAGACTAAAAGCAGTCCTCCATCGCCATAAATTGTGTAGCCGAGATCCTTGCATCTGGAGGCATTTGTAGACTCTTGCAGGGGTCAGCCTGCCTACAGTGCAAGGGACTGGTCTTCACCCTCTAACTGCGCTGAGCCATTTAAGACAGAGAAGGTGGTATCTTGGGGCTTTCATGCAGGAAGCCTGCCATGGATCTGGGAGTAGCTGAAGCCCCAGACTGGTGATGAGTCTGGTAGGTAGGATACTTGTCGGTGGGCGCACCACACAGACTTGAGAGTTCAACTCAGTCAAAATTTGGAACTTAATTTGGATCCGATTTGTCCCTGAGAACAAAACTGGAAAAAAAAGAGACCATTTTGCAATTTCTTGATTTGGCTTTCCTATATTCCGGCTTAGATTCCTGACTCCCTGTGGACCCAGGGGGTTCTGGGTTTTGTGTGATTAGTCACATGACCTTTCCAGACTGCCCATGACCCAGTCCCTAACAATGTCAGACTAATTCTTTTCCTTTTATGAAAAAATAATTAACTTCTTGGATAAGGGCAATGGGTTTAATTTATTTAGATGTAACCAAAACTTTTGATCCTGTGCCTCATGGGAAAATTATTGGCCAAACTGAAAAAGATGGGGATTGATACCACAATTGTGAGAGAGGAGTAGGCTCACAGGGTAAAGAGAGTTACATGATCAAAGAGCAGTTAGAAGTGGTAGTACTGATCTTAAGACCCATCTTTTCATATGTTTATTAGAAACCTGGAACTAGATATATCATGAAATTTGTGGGTGACACTAACCTGTAGGGGTATTGCTAAAAGGGAAGAGAGCCTATCCAGTTCAAGATAAAATGGCTACAAACTCCTTACAGAAAAAAAAAATAGAAATCTATTTCCAGTTCCTGGCTATCAAAGATATAACATTTGGAATGGTCTTCTGAGCAGTGTAATGAGGGCAAAGCACCTGAGTCACCTTAAAATCAAACTTGTTAAGTTTATGGAAGGGATAGTGTGACACAATTCTTGGTTCAATGATCTAAATGCATGATATGTGGACTCAAAGGGCACATCTATGTGAGCATGCATGTGCATCTTGCAGCATCCCAAAGCCCTTTGAGACGCTGTAAGAGGCATGTGCGGAAAGGAGAAAACATTCCCCACGCTAAATTTGCAGCACAGGGGCAAAATTAGCCCCCTGGATATCCAGGGTTGAAAAAAAAAAACATGGCAGAAAAAAACATCCTAGACCATGGCCAGAGGCAACCAGAGGCTCAGTCCTCCACAGAGATGCTCTGGCACGCTGCCAGAGCATCTCTGTGGTTGGCCCTTTCCCGGGTGCTGAAGCATACTGCCTGCAGTGACCGGGACCTGGGCTCTGTGCCAGGTAAGCAGGGGGTGGAGGGAGCTGGAGGAGTGGGGGGACTACTGAGGATGGAGGGGGCAGCTCGGGAGGGGTGGGTCCACCAACGGCCCCTGCTCGCTTCCCTGCTTGGCTCCAGCCCCCCAGCTCAGCCCACGGCCAGCTGTGGCCTGCTCGCTTGCCCCCTGCCCCCCTGCATCCTCCCCCCCCCTGCGTGTTCCCTGCCAGCCTGCAGCCTCTCCACGCACCCCATGCCCAGCTGCAGCTCCCTGCACGTCCCCCGTCCAGCTGCAGTCACCCCGTGCACTCTCTGCCCAGCTGCAGCCTCCTCGCTCGCCCCTAGCCTGGCTCCAACCCACCGGCAGCTTACCAGCAACAGCAGCCATGCTCTTGGCCTCGTGGTGCAGCCCCCTGCAGTGTGGCTCGGCCCCAAACACCAGGTATCTGCGCGGCGTCTGACACATTGCGCTGCAAACTCCATATTGAAAGACAGAGTTAACTCTTGCAGTATGCAAGTACAGACCAGTGCCATGTTTCATAAACTTTTGCTGGTTGCCCATGGATGTTCCTAGCTGTTGTGGGGAAGGAGGTTTCCTATATTGGAAGCACTGCATGTTTGGTCCCAGCTAAGGCTGGGTAGTTATGATTGAGGTATGGTGTTCTTGCAGGTGTTTAGAAAAGTGATGTGGAGTTCTTGCCAGAAGGGTATTGCTTTTGTTAAGGATCATACTAGGTATGTCTACACATGCATTTGATCCAAGACCAGTTTACTTGCAAGTAAACTACTTGTGAGTAAATGCTCCCGGGCAGGCATCTATACATGCAAGGACATGGGAGCAGATTTGCTGCTCTTGCAGCAAACTACTCCCACTTCCTGTGGCCCTGCAATGCGCTCGTGCTGCCACCAGGGTAGCTTAGGGCTCCGGCTGCATCAGCCAGCAGCCATCTTTAAAAGGCAGCTCTGCTCCCTGGCCAGCTGCTTTTCTGGCTGGGAGCAGCATGCAGAGGCCAGGGCTGCACGTGGCAGCTCTCTTGCTGCAGCCTCTGCCTCTCCATGCCATGGCCGTTCTAGCCCCTGTCCCTGGCAGTAATGCCCAGTGCCCTGGGCCCCTGCTGGTCCCAGCAGGCCCCCATCACTGAGGCCCTGGGCAAGCTACACACAGCAGTGGCCAGGTCACCGGGTGTGAGAGGTGTTGGCCAACCACTTCCTTCTGCACTCCCCATTGTAGCCCACCTGGACAGCTGCCCACAGACTCCCCCCACCCCCGGCACCAGCACCACACTCGCTATGGACTGTTTTCAGAAAAACACTTTATTGCCCTCACAACAAACAGATCCCCCATCCCTCCCCAACAACAGAGCCCTTCCACCACACACTCCACCCACCACCAAAAAACACCCCCTTCCCTATGCAAACTATTTACAAGTGAAGTGCTGTGGTTGTGTGTGTGTCTTCCCAGGGCAGTCTGCCATGGTGTGGAGGTGCCTAGGAGATGGAGTCTGTGGACAGGCAGCCAGCACCCCAGCCTCTGGCTGTTCTCCCACAGGTGCGCACATCGTGGTGAGCCTGGTGGGCAAGGGGCTTGCCCAAGGGCGACAGCAGCCACTCATCCCCTGGCACAGGTGGCTCCCCCTCTGGCAGTCAGTGGCCAGGGCCACCAGAGATGGCGAGCAGTCTTGGCCCCACTGTAGGCAACTTTGACTCTGCACCTGTGTGGAGCCAGGGCTGGTGGCGGGCTGGGCCCAGCCAGGAGGGTTGGGTGGTGGGGGACCCGGGGCAGGGGCCAAGACAGGGCTCATGGGTAAGCCTGCTGCTGAGTGGTGGCCAGCTGCCAGGGTGCAGGTGGTGCTATGGTCAGAGGCAGGGCAGCAGGCGGCACAAAGGTAACCGCCAGGGCCAGAATGGTGTCCAGCACCCAGCAGTCCTCCTTTGTGGCTTCCACTGCCCTGGCCACAAATACCCCTTGCTCCTGCAGATCCTCCACACAGTCCCACTCCTGGACCAGGATCTGTGCCCTGAATTCCCAGTCCACCTGGTCCCACACATTCTCTAGGGCAATGTCCTCCACCCGCCACCTGTCCAGGTGAGCAGTGTCCTCCTCCTGCCATGTTCATGTATCTCCAAATCAGTCCTCCACAGCCATCACCAGCCAGTCCAGGAGGAGGGTCTGGTCCTGGGTCCACTTCCTGTGGAACTGCCACATCTGCAGGGTCCAGGTCATGGAGGCAGTGACCCTAAGGCCACATCCAGGCTGCCAACTCCAGCCTCTCCTATGCATTCAGCTGCAGGGCCTTTAGAGCCACGAGAAAGAAGTTGTTTGTGAGACTTTGCAACATTTCTAAGATGATGTGCTCTACACCAGAGGCCCATGCACTGTCTGGCCTCAGATCAGTGGTCATGTGTGTACGGGTACCCAAGGACCATGGTAAATTGGCTGGGCAGACCTAGGCCCAGGCAGCCACCAACCAAGCCCCCCATTCCTTCTTGCTCCCCAGGGGCCAGTGGGCCACTGGGTGCTAGCTGCAGGTAGCCTGCCTCCCTCACCCCATTCCCAGGTTGGACCAGGCCAGGGTCCTGGTAGCACCTGCTGCCACAGCTCCAGGCCCTGCTCCCCAAGTTCTCCTCCTGAAGGCCAGCTGCTCTCCTGTGCTGCTGCCAAGCTCACAGCACCTAGGCTTGTAGGGCATGGTCCTCCCAGATGACGGGGATGCAGAGCTGTCCACGCCTCTGCCCCCACCCTCCCTGCTTGGGGCCTTTCCGGGGAGGCGCTCCAGGGCCAGTTCCCCCACCCCACCCCTCAGCTGCTCTGCACTCCAAGTGTACCTCTGCTGCGTGTGTCACAGGTGCTGCACGAGTTGCTATTTGCACAGACCGAGGGGTGCTCAAGCCACTACACCCTGCTGCTGCTGATGGCCATGGTGCCCCAAGTGTATCTGCATACCTGGCACAGGACCCTAAGCTTCCACGATGTGGGGGTCAAGCCTGCACTGCCCCACATCCTCCACCACCACCTGGAGGGCTACCTGTGTCTGTGCTACATGTCCCTGGCCCCTGCAGCTGAGGAGGACATCGCCGCTGCCATCAACACATTCCTCAGTGTGTGAGAGGCCCATGCCCACCTAGCTGCAGGGGCAAAGGCTGCTCAATAAAGTTTTGCCCTGTGCCCTGCCTTCCTGCATGCTGTGTAGGGGGAACCTAGGGGTCAGGGGGGTGTGGCCAGGCTGGGTAGGAAGGGTGAGGTAGGGGCCGGGGGCAGGGGCTGGGGTAGGGAGTACCCTCCCCCTACCACATAGGCAGGGCTGGTGTGCCTGGTGGCTCTGGTTGGTCCCAGCTGGCAGAGATGGCATGTAAGTCCTGGCAGACTTGGGTGGTGGGGTGCAGTGTGCAGGTGCCCAAGCAGGGGACACCCTTGGGGAGGAGCTGGCACTGCTGGCAGCTAGTGGTGACATTGCTGTGCCTTGTGACTGGGGCTGAAGTTGCACAGCTGTTGGAACAGGTGTTGACCCGGCCTCCCCTAGCTGCTGGTGGAGGCTGGGGAGCTCAGTGGGATGGGCTGCTGGCAGCCCAAGGGGCCTTCCTCCAGTGACACATCACCACGGGTGCCAGGCTGAAGTGGGGGCTCGGGCAGGCCACCCATGCTGCAGTACAGCACGGCTGCGGTCTGGGTCCCAGGGCAAAAGGATATCAGTAAGCTACTGCATAAAGGGCATGGACTTGTGGGCACTCCCTGACTAATGGTTGGGGTTGGTGATCGTAACCCACTGTGCCCACAAGGCCTTGATGTTTATGAGGCACTGCTGTGCCAACCAGCCATGCCCATGCCCCCACATCTGGCCTGACAGCCCCTTGTAGACATGCACGTTGGAGCACTCACCCCACGCAAACTGCTGCTGCACTTCTGCCTCACCCCTTAGCACCATGAGGTTGCCAGTTTCCTCCAGGAACCAGTTGCGGTCCTGGGTGGTGGTGTGTGATGTGGGTGACGACACGATCGGGCCTCCCACACTGGCTCTCCTCACCTTCACATGGCTGTCCCTGTCCTGCCAGGCTTGGGCAGCTGCCTGCAGCATCCAGCACAGGGGCACGGTGCAGAACTAGAAGCTGCATAGCAAGGTGATGCCCTACAGCACCTGCAGGTTCTGGGTAGGCTGCTGGGGGTTGGCTGTGGGCAGCTGGAGCTGGCTTCAATGGCCAGGAGCTGCCTGCATTTGGGCCCAAGTGCTGGCAGACCCAGAAGTAGCCTGCAGCTGCCTGCAGGCCTGGAAAGCATGGCCCTGGCAGCCACGTGGCACTGTGGTACCAGGCAGCAGCACTGAGTTGCAGGCAGGCTGCCACAGGTAGCCTGCAGCCTGTGCAGGTGCAGCAGAGGCCAGCAGTTGCCCCAGGCTCCCTGCTTTTGTGCCTCAGGGCTCTAAATGCCTGTAAGCTGTTAAGGGCCTGAGACTGGAGCTGGCATAGAGTCAGCCTAGCCCCGGGTCAGGAGAGGCTCCCAGCCCTGGAGCCCTGGGGCTGAGTTCAGGCTGGTCCCCTAGTGGCAGGGCTGACCAGGAACAAATCTGCTTGCTCTTGGCATCCACATGGGTGTTACTGCGCGGTAACTACTTGCGAGTCAATTTGCTACTTGCATTTGCAGGTAGCAAATTTACTTGTAAGTAGCGAAATTTACTGCGCAGTAAGCATGTACATGTGTAGACGCTCATGCTTACTGTGCAGTAAACTGCGTTACTGCTCAGTAAGGCATCATGTAGATGAACCCACTGATCGCTAAATATGGAGGGAATTTTTCCACTAGGTCAGATTAGCAAGGACGTTGGGGGATGTTCCCTTTCCCTGCAATGTAGGGCATGGTCATCTTCCTAGGATCTCTGTGCATCTATTAACCAATTACTTCTCCGCCATTGCCATGACAGGGCATTATCAGTAGCCTTGTCCCCTCTGTCTTTACATGTGGCAGTTAAAAGAATGTTCTTTATGATTCTGGCTTTGTGCTTTGCATTTGTGTGAGAGCATCTGAAGTGGCAATTTGGGGGGATCCTTGATTAATGGTTGACTACAGACACAAGTGACTATACTCGATGGTCCAGGAGGCTTCTTCTAGTCTAATAGTCCCATGTCTAGGTTTCAGACTTACTGTGCTTGGCAGTCATGTGTTCAAATACATTCTTCCTCCCAAATTGGGTACAGGGAAGCTAATTAGCCTACCTATGGTACTGTGCAGCTGGAATGCTACCAATTCAAGAGGTAGTTCCTAGAGCAGGCTTTTACTTCTGGTTTGAGTCTGCATGCTAGAATCTTGCAGGCAGACTGGTGTGAATTTATGCAGGATGTGGAACCTTTATTCATGAGTAGGGAGAAGCCCACTTATGAGCTATACACAATAGAAGTGCCTTGTCTTACAGTTCCTAGGGCCAACAGGAGTATCACTTGAGCAATGTATGGCAGTGTGGCCCAAATTAGCCCTTCTCTATCTCTGAGTGCCACTTCAATCCCCTCTTCCTGCTCAATTGGCTGCTCTGCTTTCTGCTCCCTGTTCTATCTGCTAGGGGTGTGCAAAATGGGCCATATTCGATTTGGATTTGGCCTGAATCAGGGACAGTGATTTGATTTGTTAATTTGGATCACTGTCCCTGATTTGATGTGGCTGAATCCAAATCCGAAGATTCAATGCTGATTCGGGGAATCAGTGATTCGGACATAGACACAGCTTTAAATGTTTTTTTCTATGTACCTCGAGGTATCAGCGTGGCTTATGAATACTGCGATACTGGGGCGGAGGCAGTGTCCCGCAGGAGTGTCGGGGGGGTCCCCTGTGTACTTGGCAGCAAGCCTGGAAGTGGACCGGAAGTACTTCTGGTCCACTTCTGGGTCTACCGGGGAGCACGCTGAGGGCCAACCCCATGCCTCCCTGGCCCAGCGATTGGCTGCAGGGGGACCCTGGGTGCTCCCCCCCACCACCACCCTGAGACCCAGGAGGCACCAGTCGCCAAGCTGGGGGGGCACCCAGAAGTGGATCAGAAGTGCTTCTGGTTCATTGCTGGGTCTGCTGCTGATCGTGCTGGGGAGCCTCCGTGCTCCTGTGGGACGCTTCATCCGCCCCAGCATCGCAGTATTCATGAGCTGCTGCTAGCTAGAGGTATGTAGAAAAAACATTTAAAGCTGTGTCTATGTCTGAATTGCTGAATTTTTACAAATATCTCTGAATCATTTTGGAGGGTTCTGATTCGATTTTGAGAGATTAAAGGATCCTCTGATTCAATTTGGATTTGGAGATTCAGCCACCGAATCAGGCTGAATCGAATCAGCAACCGAAGCTTCGCTCAGCCTTACTATCTGCCAGCGTGCTGCCTATCCTCTCCCTGATCTGCTGCTTGCCACATCTACAGGCTGCTTGTGCCACTTGTGGCAGGCATAGCACAGATTGACCACCCCTGATATACAGCCATGAAATTGAAAAGTCTGTTTGCTTCCATTAGCTGCATTAAATATGATCAAAACCACGTAACTGTTTCCTTTAGGCCAGTAATTCTCAACCTCCTTAGACTCAAAGCACCCCTCAGAAAATACAGCTCTTAGCTTTCATTAATTTCTTGACTATGGAAAAATATTACAGCAACTCTTTTTCCATTGTAAAGAGCCCAAAGACCGCAGCAGGTCAGAATATTTTTAACACCATGGACTCCTAATTGAAATCTCTGGGCTTATCTTGTGAATCATGTGTAGGTGCTTGCATACTTAACAGTGTTAATATTGTGAGGCTGCCCATTGCACCCTTAAAAGTATCTCAACTTGGTACCCTTGTTGAGAATCATTTTCTTAGGCCTTGTACAGCCAGCAACAATATGCATGCTTAAATAAGAGCAGTGGAATGACTGGATAAATTCCTTGTTTGGCTATGTGTTTTCTTTTGCTGCGTGCTATCCATTTCTGTGGGGAATTACTGAGCAAGGTGTAGGATGGAGCGGGCTTAACTGCTTGCTCAAAGTGATTGCTATCAGAGATGTGGATTGTGTTTCAAAGGCACACACACAGAAGTAACAGTTCCAAGGTGGCTTAATTTGTCAGTAGTTTTATTTCATGGGAAGAAAACTTTCTACACTGGTCTGGCCACTGGCCTTCCTCTTCAAACCTGGGTTTAAGTACTTTGAATGGGAGGCCAAGACCACCAAATCAGGACCTGAAAGATTCTGGGTTTTGTACCTGTCACTAACCTGACATTGCAAAAGTCATCTCTTCTTTGTGCCTTATCACCTCTTTCTTTTGCCTGTTTACACTGTGAGCTCTCTGGAGCTGGGACTGTCACCTAGAGAGGCTGGATTTTAGGTCTTTCTAGGTGCTAGTGGAATGCAAATAATAAATAACAGTCTATCTTGCTTAGGTGATCTGTCCAGCCAGGCTCCCTTCCATGCTAGCATGGGGGATTGGCCCAGAGACAAGGATTCTTGTCACTTTTCATGCTCTGCTGGCTCTGAAGAACAGAGCAGAAGGATGGATGAACATGTGCATGCATGTCTGAAACCACATCAAATTTAGCACCTTGAGGGCTTGCTTTCATTGCAAAGCCAGTATTACTGATGCACAGAATTCCTCTGCCATCTAGAATGTGGCTGTGGCTGCCAACAGCTCTCTCCAAATAACAACAAAGTGTTTCAGATTTCTGAGTAATAAGCTGCATTATCATCACTGTGATGTCCTGAGCCCCGGTAAGCAGGTACAGCACTCAGTGTAGCGGGAGCTGTTCTTCACTTATATCAGGCCCAAACTGAGACCACCATGTTTGGGTAATAATGTGTGATAAATGAGGGATCCTGTGCAGGTGCTAACCCCCTCCTCTTCCCCCTCAACAAAAATGTTGCCTTCAGCTCTGGTCTGTCTGTGCCTGAAAGCTATGGGCAAAATAGCAGAAACTCAGCAAAGACCTCATCATCTTTCATTTCAATCCAGCCCCCTTTTTTCTGCTGTCAGCAGCAAGGAACAGGGATTTTGTATGGGCACCTACCTCCCCTCTATAGCTTCTTATATTTTGGCATTACAGGATGTTTTGCGCCTGTGATGTGTGGCAAGGGGAAAAGCGGATTTTTTGGGGGATCCCTTTGGACAAATGTCTATTACCTGTTTGTCAGTTGTTAAAGAGGATTCTGCTTGATGACACAGGTGGTCCGTTCCAGTGTTATGCATCTATGTACACGTATCTGGCTATAAATCCAGCAGGAAGAGGGATTGTTTTAAGGTGGCCTTAAAAGGGGGTATAACAGGGAACAATGGATAGGATGAAATGAAGCAAAGGAAACTTAAGGCTGACTATCAGAAAGATACTGCTGGTGCTGAGATAATCTATGTGGTAGAATAAGTTCTCAGTGGAATGTTTAGGGACATTTAAAACTAGGCTTGATGAAGCATGAGGAAATTCAGAACAGACCCTGCATTCACTGGTATCAAAAGCGGATTTGCAATTGACTTTAATGCAGTAAGTTTGGAAAGGAGACAGATGATCTGTTGTAACAGTCCATGATCCTATACATGGCATCTTTGTCATAGATGACCAATCAGCATTAGAAACATTTATTATGTGGGAAGGCCCATATAGACCTACTGCTAAACTACTGGCCATATAGGCACTGTTCCTCATTGATTGATTTGGGGTTCTCAGGGCTCTGCCTATGCTGTGAGCCAGACACATTCCAGGACAGGTTTGATGCTGCTTCTCCTGAGAGGTGCTGTCTAAATGGACAGGAAACAAGAACAGTTTTATAGAGCTGCCCATAGAGGCTAGGGCAGGGTGTAGAATGGTCCCTTTGTTCTCTTTCTGCTGCTGTAAATTGGCTGTGTGGGACACTTTGGCTAAATACAGACAGTCAAAGAGCCTGAGGCAGAATCAATGAAATCTTCTCAGATTAGTCTAAACTGCATAGATTGAACTGATAAGCATCCACATACTTGTAGTAGCCTAGGTCAGAAACTGGGGGTGCTAGAGCATGGCTCCCTGCCCAGCTGGAGCAGACAGCTTGGGTCTAGGCTAGCCCACCCACCCTATCTGTCAACTGCAGGAGATACTGTCTTCTGTAGTCATTAGAGGAGCCTGAAAGAAGTGAAGGATCCCAGCCATTCTCACCTCTTTTCTCATGAACAGCAGTGAAATCCCTAAGGATGAGCTAGGCCCGATTCTAACAACTCTCTGGGCGCGTCTACAGCTGCACATTTACTGCACAGTAACCAAAATTACTGCGCAGTAAATGAAAATTACTGAACACTACCAGCGGCATCTACACATGCACACCCATACTGCACAGTAAATATGGCAACTTATGCTGACTTGGACATAAATTTGATACCTACATCATGCAAGTATCAAATTTACGTTCAATTAGTTACTGCGCAGTAATGCATGTGTAGATGCCTTACTGTGCAGAAACAGTGTGTGTGTGGACAGACTAACTTTAGTCCCACATCAGTGCACACACAGTGTTACTGCACTTTAACACCTGCATATGTAGATGCCAGCCTAAACCTGCTTACTATGCAGTAAGTTACTGTGCAGTAAATTTAATGCACAGTAAATGTACATGTAGATGCACCATCTTACTAGCTTTTACAACTTCCACTGCCTTAAAGAGGAGCTACTCTTGATTTATAAGCCAAGATCAAAATCATGATTTCCTTTTCACTTTGAGTGTTTGTTCAATTATGCTGGCCCCAGCAGCCTTACCTGGAGTCCTGGGAGACTCAGGGCACTGCAGTCATGGTGCTCTTGCAGCTAGGAGCCTGGCCAGCAGCTGGAGTGTGGCTCTGGCAGACCAGGCTCTGGTTTTGGGTGGCACACGCTGCCACCATATGCGCTGCCCCACTTTTTTAAGGCGGTGGGTTTTTTTGACCCTGGGATCTCCTGAGGTCAAAACTCCCCACGCTGCAAAGTAGCAGGGCAGGGATCACCTGCACATGTGATGTGTGGCACCGCAAATGGGGCTGCGGCACCACATGCCACACATCCGTGCTTGTCTGGATATGGCCTGTGAGTCTGGATGTGGCCTGTGTGTCTCAGCCATTGCATAACTTCTTGAAACTAAAATCTCATTTTCCTGAGACTGTGGAAGGTCTTTGAACTGTAAGCTATAAATATGATGCATCTCTGGAGATCCCAGGCTGATGAACTCAATACCTCACTGTGAACCACAGTAAATATCAGCTGTGGGTCTCCCCAGCTTATTGTGGCCTGTGTGGGGTGCAAGAGGTAGGCCCAAGGCATTGCTGATGTGAATACTGCCCTCTTGGCTGGCTCTTTGGATTGAACCTGGGAACTTAGAGCTAAAAGCATGAGTCTGTATGGCTTGAACAGAAGTGTGAAGCTGCATAGGTGGGGTTGTGACATAACTGTCCTCAGTAGAGCAAACACAGAAAGCACTTCACAACACAGTGATCAGTGGAATATAGGTGCAGGTTGGGGATTCACTAATTCATACCCCCATGTTAGGCAGCAGCAAGGTTTCATGTCTGCATCTCTTCATGGCTTCCTCTAGACCGTTTGAGGCAAAAGACTGCATTTCTCAGACGTCCTATTTTTTCTGCACAGAGTCAGTACTTTCAGCATGTGTTTTCCCCATTCCCAGCATTCAGGAATGTGACCCTGTGTTTTGGCTCTTTCTCTGAGGTCTTGGAAAAATGTATCATTTTCACTGGCTGATCTGACATCTGAGTATGCTAAGGAATGAACCTGCTTATGAGGTTATCGCACAACAGACATACAGGGCCATATTCCAGCTTTGTCAGTTGCAGCTATTCTCTGCTTACTTGCTTTTATTATCTAAGAGGTTCTGCTACTACTCTGAGTCATTTTAAGTTGTAAAGAGACAAACAAATGTAACAATTCCAGTAAAAGCCTTGTTGTGTAAGCCTGCATCAGTGCCAACAGTAGTTAATGGTAAGAAGCATTACTGAGAGATCTGTCATCTTTTCTAAGCACAGACAGTATGGGTTGGTGTGACAAGGTGCTGTCTTTGGCTGCATTATTTTTTTTTCTAATAGGCCGGTGAGTGTGCTCCAATCAAGTCTTGCTGAATTTTTCCTTCTCTGGGGATCAGCTTCCCCCGCCCCCGTTTTACTCTCCTGCCTCAACTTGATATTACTTTGTTCTAAAAAAAGAGGGAGGCTGAGCCACAGGTTCCCTGAAAGTCTCCAGGCTCACCACCTGTAGGATAATGAGCTGTTACCTTAAGGGCAAAATGCATGCTCCTACCTCCCCTTGATGTGCCCCGTGCCTTGCAGATGTTTTATAAATTTCTCTTTATGTTGGGGTCTCAGTTGCTGTGGGCTTCCTCCCTCTCTCTAGCTAGGCCTGTCAGTCAAAACCCACTAAACAGGGCTTGACTCTGAGGCTCTCGCTCTCTAACTCACTCGGCTCAAGGCTCCACACTCTCCACGACACCGGGCCTACTGGCCCTTCTACACCGTTCCCCTGTGGCACCAGGCAGTTGGGGCCTCAGACCCCTCTGGCTTTGCCCCTCTTTCTGTAGTTAGGGCCTTTCGCCTAAGACCACCCACTAGGAC
Source organism: Alligator sinensis (assembly GCF_000455745.1). NCBI lineage: Eukaryota > Metazoa > Chordata > Crocodylia > Alligatoridae > Alligator > Alligator sinensis. Next base: position 1,342,877 of record NW_005841831.1, read on the forward strand.
CTGGCTTCCACTAGGATCTTCCCTTCAAGCAACTTTGGGCTCGTGGACCTAGTGCTATACCCCTAGTGCAAGAGGGCTTCTTGAGCCCTCTATCACGGTGCCCCTTGACACTAATGAGGCCTCCTCCTCTCCTACAGCCTCAGCCACAAACTGCCGGCTTTTGAACATTAAACGTAAACCATAGGCCCCTATGGCCATATAATAAAAAATTTTAAAAATAAGAGAGGCAAAGTGCCACTTGCATGTGTTCGTGCTTCTGTCTCACAGTGTGGCCCATTCTTCCCAAGGAGGCTGCCACAGCTGCTCCATAGTCATCGGGAGTCTCCCTCTCTGCTGCCACCCTGGTCTTCTCCACTTGAGGTTTATATGGTTCTGGCCTTCCCCTTCCTGTCACCTGACCAGCTGACAGGGCTTGATCCTTGACCCCTGCTCGACTGGACGGCTGCGCCCGGAAACTTTTGGATTTAAAAGGGCCGCCCTGTTTCTTGATAACAGGGCTAAGGCTCCCTGTTACAAGGCCGCTCTGCTTCCTGGTAACAGGGCTAGGGTTCCCTGTTACAGTTGGGTTAATCAGCCCTAGATAGATACTGCAGTTATGACTTGCCTTGCAGTTGTTTAGATACCAGCAGGAAAGTCACTGTGATGCTGCAAATATTAGCAAATAGATTACTATTAGGTAATAGATTACTTTTGTAAACTTTGATTCTTCTCTGATTAACACCACTATTGGCAACAGTGCAGGATCAGGTTCTCAACATAACGAATGAGGAGATATATATATATATTTTTAAGTATATATGAAATAACCAACAAAAAGGTACTATAGTAAAAAAACAATCAGGACCTATCACCTTACCCTCCCAGGTCAACTCTCTTCTCCAGCTGGTTTCATTGTGAACATGACATCACCAGCATACTTGGGCATCATGGCAAGTCTGGGCTTTGAAGGGTGTGGTGGAGTAAGCTGGATTTTGTTTGTTAATTAAGTGCTGAACATTCCCCTAATCCTTTTCATTTGGGTTTTCTTATCCTTTTTTACAATTAGCTTCGATGGCGCTTTCAGGTCATAAAAATGGAATCCGTGCTGTGTGGCATGCAGAATGTCCCTCAGTGGCAGATCACACCTTAATTTTGAATTAGCTGAATGGTGTCAAGATACAGGATTCTGGAACCAAACCCCTTTAAGACCATGGCAGATTCCCCATGAGTGTCATACATAAAGACTTCAGCCCACCGCAGCTCTCACTTGCTTTTCAGGGATAAATATGGGTGGATCTGATCAAAGTCATTTCTTATCAGTTGCATTTGTAGGCATATGCCCCCACATGCACAAACCTCCAGTAGGCTTCAGCTGACATTCCATGCCGCCTGGGTCCCTTGTTGTAG
>NW_005841831.1:1344293-1351346 GCF_000455745.1 Alligator sinensis
CAATGTCTAACCCTTACTGCTTATGCATTTACATTCTAAAAGATTTTTTTAAGGGCTCAAGAGTTATAACTTTTCCCCTTCCAGGTTGTTATTTTGGAAGTCAGTTCTCTGCCTGAAGATGAATTTTTGTAGAGGTAATAAATGAAAAAAGAAAGACATTTTATTGCAAATGTTCTCCTTGAATTGCTCTCTAGTAGTGTGGGGCAGCATTTTTGACAGTTGGCCCTTGCTCCAGTATCCTCCTGCAGATACTGTCTTTGCTGTTTGTTCATGCATCCTGCTTCTTACCTCTGGCAAGCAAAGACAGCAAATGACTACGAATAATTATTTCATACTCCATGTATCCTAAACACCGAGTCTGAGGGAAAGCTCTTAATGTTTTCACATATCATACTTTAAAGCCATTACAGGGGTCTGAAAATGTATATTGCTAAAGCATAGGTGCAGACTCTTCTCACCCAGAATCACATGGTGACAATTACATGTTAGTCTACACATGCCCATTTACTGCACCAAAACCCAAGATTGCTGTGCAATATGGGCATGCGTCTACACGTGCATGCTCATACTGTGCAGTAAATATGGTGACTTATGCTGACTTGAGCGTAAATTTGTAACCTGCCTCATGCAGGTATCAAATTCACATCCGATTAGTACTGCACAGTGACACACGTGTAGACACCTTACTGCGTAGTAACACTGAGTGTGGATTGATTTGGGAGTAACTTTAGTCCCAAGTCAGTCCACACACAGCATTAATTTACTTTAATGCCTGCACATGTAGACACCAGCCTATTCCCACTTATTGCGCAGTAACTTACTGCATAGTACATTTAAACTGGCATAAATGCACATGTGTACATGCCAAATGCCCAGTAAATAGGTACTACTCGATCAGGGCCACAATGTGTTAGGTAGGTCCTGTGTACATGCATAATAAGAGACAGTCCTGGCACCAGAGAACTTATAGTTTCAATGGACAAAACAGAGAAAGTTGTGTAAAACAAAAATGCTGTTATCCCTATTTTGCACATGGGGAACTACGCAAGGAGACGTTTGAGAGACCTGTCCCAGGTCACATAAACAGTCAGTTGCAGAGTCAGGATTTCATCTCCAGAATTCCAGTTCAGGACTTGAGCTGTAGTATTATGCTGCCTCTATACAATTTCCAAATTCTGCTCTCCCAAATAATCCATAGAAATTTTCTTCTGTATGTGCTGGGAGAACAAAAACTTCACAGCTGAAGTCCACCTGTATAGCTTTGAGAGCAGAATTGTGTCATATGAAAGCAAGTTATTCATTGTATGAATAAAAACAATTAAACTGAAAAAGTATCTGAATTTTTGACGGTATAAAAGGAGTAAAATCAACCCACAGAATACTTTCTTCACATGGTTTAAACTAGGCACATTAAAACATTTGGTATCTAGTTCTATCTCTACTTATATCAGGAGGGGTTTTGCCGTTGATTTTAGTGGGAATATCCCATCCCATCAATTCAATGCAGTCGGTTTTACCATAATGGGGGGATAACCTAATTGATTATAATTTGTATTTAGGTCTGGAAGTGTCAGGAACCATTGGACAGAGATTTACTCTTTTGTTGCGAGCCTGGCTGAGAAATTTATAAGGTAAAGATTTTACAAGATGATATTTAGTGCCAATACAGTTCATTTTTCATTTATTACTTTCTTAAAAGCTGTAAAATATATTAAGGTGATCTTGTGTGTAACATAGATTTGGCCTATCTCTGTTTCAGTCCAATGTTGCGAATGTCTTTCATTGTCTTTTCCTCGCGAGGCACTACAATCATGAAGTTAACAGAAAACAGGCAAGTAATTTACAACTTTCAGTCAAATATAACTGCAAGCTCTGTGATTGCTGTAAGGCTGGAGTCCAAGCATCCATGTCAATCTTAGCATTGAGCCACTCCTACATCCACTGAAATAATTTCCACTGGTTTTGACAGGAGCAGGTTTGTGGCTCATAATAATACAGCTCTTTTGATCTCTCATTACTGTTCAATTCAGCATTGAGACAAGGGGGCAGCTGAAGGCACTGCTGTTCTCTCAAGCTGCCTTTCAAGGGGAAACAGCACTTGCCTAATGCTAGCTTTGGGCTCATTAGCAGTGCCCCAGTGATTTCAAAGGGCTGGCTCTGATGTAAGAGAAAACAGACCCTGCCTCCAAGTGCTGAAGACACTGCATAATAAAGCACTGCAGTGCTCTCCAGGAATGGTCCAGACCTCTGCAGCTCACACTGGTGATCAATTCAGCATGGTCTTGAACCATTGCTAAAGATAGCTAGAATATCACAAAGGGAGCTTCTCGCACCATCTGCTTCGGATATCTTCAGTTGCAATGCAAGTCCAACAAGAATTCCATCCTGTGCCCCAATGAGAGAATTTGAGACTGGAGCAAAACTTTTGCTCCTCACTTCCCTGGCAACCAAATTCACTCTTATAATATACCGAGGATTGCATTTTGCCCCAGGTAGAATCAAGGCCTTTCTCTTCACTGCTGTATCTGTCACCTCCATATTTTTATCCCATTTCAGCCATTTTCCCATAGAGCCTTCACTTTTGATCTTTTTCCCTGTGGGTATCAGGGTGGTTGTAGTGTTCTGTGTGTGTAAGTCACTCTGAAGAACCTTATAAAGCGATCAGAATGGTCTTATGAGAAAGGACTCTATTTCCCTCTCCTGTGTTTCAAGGGCCAGTGAAAACCAGTGGAAACACGTCTGTTGATTCCACTGGGCTTCAGATCAGGCCTCGTCTGCATCTGGGAGCTGGAGCTAGAACTTTTTTTCCTTGCACAGGTAGATTTGCCCTTTGCAGATAAAAAGTAGATGCTAACCCTGTGGTAATGTATGAAACTGGTATTAAAATGTTTTCTGACCCAATTCCCCACCCTCCACCAAAAATGGCCTTTCACCTCATCCTACACTTTGAAAGAGCAAAAACCCTCCTGCCCCCAGGGTCATTATTCTTCCCAACTCCAGTTTTCATCTCTATCCCACAAAACCTCACACTTTCTCACTCTATGATTGTGCCACCCAAAAAGCTGGGTTACACAAGAGAGGTCAGAGACGGTCACTGATGTTGAAGAAATGATTGCCTGAAGCATTTGTGGCTGACTTCTGGGTTTCCTGGGCCCTTCCTTCTGAGTCTGTTCTCACTGATGTTGCTTTTCTTATTTGTATTACAGTAGCACCCAGAGATAGGGGATAAAGGTTGGGTCCCACTGCACTGGGTATATAAAACTGAGATTCTGATGCCCTTAACATACCTTCTGTGAGTGATCCCACTGACTCTGGAATCACTGTGGAATAAGGAGCATTTCAACAGGAGTGACAGTATTTGAAGCTGTCACTTCACAAGGAACAACTGGTGCCCAAGGAACTTGTAAGAAAAAGAGAAAGGTCCACTTTTCATTGGTTCAAATGAGGAAGCCTGCCCTCAATATTCAAATCTTATTTTAATTCACTCTGAACTCTGGCCTTGTACAGGGACACATGTGACCCTGACAATTATTCAAAGTGGGGGTTTTGGTTTTTCTCACATTAATAATAATAAGGGCCATTGGATTTAAGATTTCTACCCTGCTCCACATTTGCAAAAGTTTATATCTGATATTTACTTTAATTTGGTCCTATCCCTAATCACAAATCCCTAGTGCTTGGGACTGAGACCAGACAAAGCATGCATTTACTGTGACCTTATATTTTGTATTAATTTCTATGCAACACTGGATGCATGGCAGCTTTCAAAATGTTGCAGTTGTATTTCTAATTATACCGTTTTTCTTGATCCCTTGACTTGTGTATATGCATTTGGTGCAATATGCTTTTCTGATTAAGTGTTTTTGGGGCTGCATAACTTGCTGTGTTTCAGAATCACTAAAGGCAGAAAAATTAAAACTTTTTTTAAAAGGAAAACAAAATAAAAGATTTTTTTTTCTTATTTCAAGGGAAGCCATCAGACAAGGGCTTGATATTCTTCGGTATGAAGTGCCTGGAGGAGATACATTCATGCATGAAGGATTTAAAAGGGTACACATTGTAGTACCTTCTTGCTTTGATTAATATTTAATTTTGTTTTTCATGCTACTGTTAAACTTAAAAGAGTTAACAACATTGTATACTTTTTTTGCAGGCAAATGAACAGATTTACCATGAAAATGATGGAGGTAGGATTATGTGTGTCACTGATGGTTATTTATTTTCACTGAAAAGTTGGGGGTGAACTTATATGACCTGTACTTAACTCATGTGGAAAACAAGGAATGCACTGCCCAAAGAGATTAGTATTGCACAATCTTTTAACAATCCAATTTGATTATAATTTTGCTATTATATGCATGAGTTCGTAGTTTAAATAGAACATGGGATCACTATGATCACCTAGTCTGACCTCCTGCATAACACAAACCATAGCATTGCATCCAGTAGTTCCTGCAATAAGTCCAGTAATTATTCAGATCATCTGAAATATTAGGCTTTTCACATACTGTTTTACAGTAGCACAACTGATGTGGGGCAACAAGGAGGGCACAAAAATAGCTGCCTCTGCAACTGGTGCTGCCTTGGGCACAGAGCTGTCCTGTTAGACTTCTGATATTTCATTTTGAAATTTTACATCAGGTGTGCCTCTTGCACCCAAAACTCTCATTGCTATATCTGTAGATATAATGTAACACCCATTGTTGTTAGTGAGAGGCCTTTCATTGCATTCAGCAGACTTTGAATTAGGTTCTCAGTTGTCCTGAGCTTAAAAGTAGCATGAAGTCCTTTCTTTTTCCTCTTTTTCTTCCTCAATGTTTCCTTGGAAAACTCAGAAATGTGAGTTTAAAGCCTTCTTAGCTCTGAATCACAGGGTAGCAGGCACTGAATATTTGATAAAAAAAACCTCTCTTCTCCCAGCTGTTTCCCAGATCTTTAAGTTAAAGAGGTGTTTAGGCAATAAAGATATGAAGACTGTGAATGAAAATTACTTTCTCTTATTCAAGTTATTCATGATTGTATTTGTTCTTCAGCTTCACAGGAAAAAAAAGAGTAGGTAAGAATTTCTAAAGTAAAACATGAAAAAAATATTTAAAGCTGACAAACATAAATAGCAAAAACCTTCTAGCCTTTTTCAAACTTCAAACAGAAGCAGAACAAACCCAAAGGACATGGGGATTAAGTCCAGTTTTTCCCATTTGTAGGCCTCCTCTTTAAGAGTTCTTGTCTGCTTATGACATGACATGGAAAGGACTGCATGGCATAAGAAAGCTGTCAAAACACATCAATCTTACATTTCTGGCAATACTGTGAAAGGCATTTAAAACTGTAAAAAAAAAAAAATTTAAAAATCAACACCTCCCTTTTTTGCCCTGACAATGAAATTCTGCTGTGTTAACTAACTACTGTATTTATGAATTTTTGTCACATGGGTATAATTGATTGATTAAAACACTGTTTGCATGCATGGTGGGAGCAAGAATGCTAGAGCTCTCTCTTTTTGTTGTATAATAAGGTGTTAGACAATGTATTGCTCCACTGTGGCTGCTCATTTTACAGTGTTTATACAACATGTACATTCCTTTTAAGCCCTATTTTGAAGATTTACATGTATGCAAGTGTATATCTACCTTATGCTGAACTTGTCAGTTTTATAATATAGACCTGATCTTGTACTCCTTGTGCACTCAGAATTCCTACTGATTTTAGTGAGGGCTCTTACTGTACAAGGACCGGGCTCTGGATGGAATCAAATCCTGCTCAGTTTCCCTATAGTGGTTCCCCTCAGAGTCACCTTGTGAAAAAGGGGTTCCTCGTCCTTTCTCTGTTTGGCCTTATCTTATCCCATCATGATGCTTGCTGGTCCCATGGAGGGTTCCAATGAGATCTAAAAGCTGCAGACCCTCTCACCTGCATGGAAATGGGAATTTCTGTCCATGGCCCCTGATGGAATAATATTCTGTCATTAACTTCACTGCCTGCATGACTAAAGCTGACAAGATGTGGCTCACTCCATGCTGTTTGGAGGTGATCTTCAGCTACTGTCAACTGACAGAACTCCAAGGAGTTATTTGTCCACAAAATATGGCTGTGCGAAGCTTCAGACTGTGCTTCAGATCCGGAGAAGCTTCAGACGCTTTGGTGTCTAAAGCAGCATGTCCAGATCAAAGCACTGGCTTCTTTAGGCTTTCTGAAGTGGTTCAGGGCTTCCACTTGGTTCAGTGGTTCAGAGTTTGGAGATCCGGCCATAGGGTATAATGGGGAATCAATATATATAACTTTGTTGTTTTTTGTCTGATTTGGATGAAACTTGCAGGGCTGGTAGCCTCTGTGGAGAGCATGAAGCTTGCCAGGTTTCAAGAAGATCAGTGTAGGGGTTTGGAGGAAGCTGCACCCCAAATTCTTGAAAGCAAAACTCAAGTCACATGTATGTGTTACACCACAGGGGAGTGAAAACTGCAGGGGTGGTGGCCCCTAGTGAGGCCATGAAGCCTGCAAAGTTTCAAGGAGATAGGTGCAGGGCTTTGGGGGGAACTGCACCTCAAGTTGCGGACCAGCAAAACTTATGACATGGGTGACACACTGTGACATGGGTGACACAGCAGGGTGAAAGCTACAGGGGTGGTGGCCCCTGCTGAGGCCACAAAGCCTCCCAGCTGTCGAGGAGATTGGTGCAGGGGTTCTGGGCTCTGGGGCTCTGCACCTCTGGCTGCTGACAGGCAAAACTCATAACATGGGTGCTTGTGCAACTGACTGTCTCTGTCTTGGGGCAGTTGATTGTCTGTACTGATTATTTCCTCTCTTTAGTCTGTGGTTCTGTAGGTGTTAATCGTTGCTAATTAACTAATTATCTAGTAGCTACTAGTAGCTAGCTACTGCATATTGAGCTGCTGCTGTCAGTATCTAGAGGTTCAGGGCCCCAGAACCCAGAACCCCTGAACCTATCTCCTCGACATCTGGCAGGCTTTGTAGCCTCAGCATGGGCTACCATTCCTGTGTGCGGGCCGGGAGCAGTCTGAGGCCCTCGGGGGGGCGCGGCGGACTGTGGCCAGC
>NW_005841831.1:1353409-1355157 GCF_000455745.1 Alligator sinensis
GACTAGAATTAGGCACGGACGCGTAGCGGTTGATTAAAGATTATTTTACTTACACCGTAGATGGTCGTGGTGCAGGCAGGAAAAACTTGCTTGTGTTGCAGTTACAGACAGACACGTGGAGTTTGCTAGGCTCCACAACACGAACTCGAACAAGACCCGCAGAAAACTCGAGCCTCCTGAAATAACTCGGACGGAGCTCTGGATACACACACACACGAAGCTTGCTAGGCTCCGTGGAACAAGCACGCAGGGAAGGGGTTCGTCGAGGGATTGCGCTCGGCGACGAGGAGAGGCCAGAGGTTGATCAGACCCCTATAGCCTTCTTAAGGTACATGCTGGGTCCGTTAGGCTCCACAGCACTTAGAATTCTTCATGAGACGTGAAGTCCTCCTCCTCCACAAGATGGTTGTGGAGTCCTCCAACTTGGGCGGAAACCGCTCAAGCCTCTTATACGGCTAGCAAGCCAATCACTAGCCGCCGCGTGGGAATAATTTAGAACTGGCCAATAGTGGGACACAAATTTGCATGCGGGTGGTGGGAACTCCTTTGCACCGGGGTTTTCTCTTTGCAACTGAGAAATGCACCCTGCAAAGAAAGCTCCTCGTGGCGGGAAATAATTTAGCAGTGCCGAAGCACACACACACAAAATCACACCCTGGGGTTGTGACATCCTGCAGCTGTCACCCTGCTGCGCCTTAACACACACAGTGTCACCCATGTCATGAATTTTGCTTGTCCACAGCTTGAGGTGCAGTTTCCCCCAAACCCCTGCACCTACCTCCTTGACACTTGGCAGGCTTTGCGGCCTCAGCAGGGGCCACCACCCCTACAGTTTTCAGCCCACTGAGCCTTAACACACAGTGGGTCATGTATGTCATGAGTTTTGCCTGTCAGCAGCTTGATGTCCAGTTCCCCCCAAACCCCTGTACCTAGCCCCTTGAAATTTGGCAGGCTTTGTGGCCTCACCAGGGGCCACTACCCCTGCAGTTTTGACCCCACTGTAGTATAACACATACACATGGCATGAGTTTTGCTTTCAAGAATTTGGGGTGTAGTTTCCCCTGAACCCCTGCACCGATATTTCTGAACCTTGGCAGGCTTCATGCTCTCTGCAGATGCTACCACCCCTACAAGTTTTCTCCAAATCAGACAAAAAACAACAAAGTTATAAATATTTGATTGATTCCCCATTATACCCGATAGCCAGATCTCCAAGGCGTCTCCGAAGCTTCAGCCGGATCGAAGCAGGAACCCGGTCCGGAGCTCCGGATTAGATCTCTGGCATCCAAAGTGGTTGGATCCAAAGCTGGATTGAATAGCTGCCTATTCGCACAGGCCTACTACAAAACCAAGCGTGTTACTTAGACTTATGTATCCAAATGTATGTATCCATCACCATCATCCATTTCCTATCTCACCTGTGCACAATCCCAACCATTTTAACTGTTGTCAATGCAGGACTCCGGACTGCTAGTGTGATTATTGCTCTGACAGATGGCGAGTTGCAAGATGTTCAATTTTATTACGCAGAAAAAGAAGTAAGTAGTCATTGAGTTTGCCCAAAGTACCTAAATGGTTCTTGCAAAACTTGAAAGCATCCATGACTGGTTCCATACCTCACATGGCTTTGAATTTAATGGTGTTTTTTTATTTAGGCTGACAGAGCCAGAAGTCTTGGAGCTATTGTGTATTGTGTTGGAGTGAAAGATTTTAATGAAACTCAGGTAATTCTGAGACTTGTTTTTATT
>NW_005841831.1:1355170-1376404 GCF_000455745.1 Alligator sinensis
ATTAACAGAATTAGATGACTTTGTTTTTTTATTACCAGTGCACAAATCCTTCCATGTGGAAATACTTTTAGCAAATACGAAAAACTCAGTTGTATACACTGCAAGTTTATTTTTTCTGTGCATTTATGACTGTCTTTCTTTCAGCTGTCGACAATTGCTGACAGTATTGATCACGTTTTCCCAGTAACAGGAGGCTTTTATGCCCTCAGAGGCACTATTGATTCAGTAAGTAGGATAGTCTGAAAATAACAAAAAAACCCTCCTTTCCTTTTTTAAGTAGGTGGTAAAACAAATCTGAGTACTGAAAACCCTGTTATCTTAATTGTTTAGATTTTGAAGAAATCTTGCATTGAGATCCTGGCAGCTGAACCATCCAGTGTCTGTGCAGGAGGTAAGTTTATATTGAAATAAATATGACAGATGAGACTGGAATACAGAATGTCAGTAGGTACTTAATCTAGTACTAGGTCCAAGCCCACTGAAGTCAATTGAAAGGGAAGGCCCAATGAGCCCTTCTTGGAATCTGTGGGTTCCAAGGAGTTTACAGGTGTACATATTCATTTGTCTTTTCAAAGCCACTTAAGGGAATTAAAATAAATAGGAATTGGGATAGCAGTTTTAAAAGTGCCTAAGTGATTTGAGATTGTAAGTCAGAGGCAGGCAAAATGCAGCCCATGGGCTGGATGTGGCCCATCAGGCCATTCTATCCGGCCAACAGGACCCCTAAAAAATGTAGGAAATTAATATTTATTCACTCCTGGCAGCCTGTCAAAGCTGGCAGGAGTCAGGGATAGTAGGACCCAGAGGGAGCCCTCAGCAGTCTTGAGCAGCCCAGGCCCGCTCCAACCCCAGCCGTTTCCCTTCTTTCCTGCCCCTGCCTTGCTCCAGCAACACCTGGCTCCCAGCTGAATCACCAGACCGTGGAGCATGGGACTGCACTGGTGTGGGGGTGGGGATTGTACAGGCACAGGTGCAGAGTGTGTGTGTGTGTGTGCAGGCACGGGGCAGTGTGTGTGTGTGTGTGTGTGTATGTGTGTGTTTGTGCAGGCATGGGGCAGAGTGTGCATGTGTGTGCAGACACGGGTAGTGTGTGTAGGCTCAGGACAGAGTGTGTGTGTGTGTGTGTAGACTCTGGGACAGAGTGTGTGTGTGTGTGTGTGTGCAGGTTCAGAGGCAATGTGTGTGGGTGTGTATGTGTGCATACTTGGGCCAATGTGTGTGTGTGTGCAGGCTCAGTGGCAGTGTGTCTGTGTGTGCAGTCTCAGGGGCAGCGTGTGTGTGTGTGTGTGTGTGTGTGTGTGTGCATGCATGCATTCATAGGGTGAGTCCAACACGCACAGCCCATCATGCACCCACACCCCCCTTGCACTGCGATACACAAACCCCAGCCACCCTCCCCCCATACATCCCCCCACAAACTCCATACCCACTCACACCCCACGTATCCACACACACCCACATGCTCCCTCACCCCACACCCACAGCCCCCCACAAACCTATATCCATCCCCCACAACATACAAGAGTAAGACTTCATTTTAAGCTATTGTGCAATCACCTCTATGTACACTACACAAACACATGTAAATCAGGACAAAAATATTTTTTGAAATCAAATTAACAAATGTTTTAGATGTTCGCTTTTAGAATATAATTTGGTATTTTTCTCGTTCTGAGACGGTAAAACCTCTTGCTGAAAGTACTTCTGGGGGACAAGGGGAGGGACTTCTGGTGGCAAAGGTCAGAGGTTAGGGGGCGGGACTTCCAAGCCCAAGATAGCAACCAGGGGGTGGGGCACCTGTCATAGGGTTGGACTACCCATGCAGCCCTCAACAGCTTGCCAAAACTCGGTAAGCAGCCCCCTGCCTGAAATAATTGCCCATCCCTGGTCTAAGTCTTACTTTCTAAAGTGACTTAAGACTAGATTTTCAGTGATATTTAGGTGCCCAGATAAGCACTTACTTGGAATTCCAAAGGTGCCTAAGCAGGTTAGGTAGCTAATTTCCAAAATATTATTGTTAGGGAGTTAGGTGCCTACCCTGCTTCAGTGCATTTGAAAATCTTACTAGGCACTTATCTGAGCCTTAGGAATCTTGAAAGTCAGTGGTACTGAGACTCTTGGGTACATAAGACCTTCTTTGAAATGGGACATGCTTGCTTTTGAAATTTTTAAATCTGGGTGTATAAACCCACTAGGCAACTTTGAAATTTTCAGCAACTTCCATTTCATATTTCCATGTTGGTTGATATTTTCAGCCAACATGAAAATGTGACCTTCTTGCCCTCATACTTGTGAGCAATCTTTACTCAGGTGAGTAATTCTGACAATTTAAATTTTACTCAGGTCAGGGACTAACTACCTCTGAAAAATATAGTGAAAGAACTGTTAGTATTTTTGGTGAATCTGAAGAATATCCAGAGGAGTTGCTGATAGTTCCATGTCTTTCATGTACATTACACATGCACTCACTTGGATTTCAGCAATTTATTTGTTACTTTTTAATTTATATAGAAGCTTGTTTTAGCAGAGTAATAATAAAATAATAAATTTGCTTTAGAGGGTAAATTGCACCCTGGTTATTTAGAGCTTAAGTTACTGTCTTGTATTCCTTTGCTTATATATATTTTAAATAAGCACATATAAAAAAGGAATAATCCATGAAAGCTGTCTAGGTAAATATAATGGAGAAGAGAATTAATTCACTGTTCATTATCACATGTTGATTAGAGCAGAATATAGCATTAAACATTTCATTTTAAAATATTATCTACTTCTAATACTTTTTTAAATGTTCCTGGAAGATGTGGAGAATATTTGGCACAGCATTTTATCCATGAATTATTTAAAATGAAATATTTCTACTTAAAAAAATTCTTAGTAAATTATCAAAAATAGAGAATCAAGTCTGTGAAAAAAATCTGAAATTTCAAAGTTGGTTTAATTTAACAGGGCTCAAAATGGGAATGGACTTATTCATATTCAGTTATATTAAAAACATTTTAATAGAAATATTTATGGAAATTATTATGGAATTACTTATCAGTTTCCCCCAAACACTGTTTTTAGTAATTGACAAATATTTCTATAGACATTCAAATACTTATTTGAATAATATATTAATGACATGCTGATGAATAAGAACTGCATGAAAAATGTTTTTTTTTTTAAAGTAGGCCAAATGTCATATACATTTCTTTTTTGAAAAAAGGTCATCTTTCAACAACAATAAAAACTTTTTAATTAAAAAATGGCTAGCTTTACTTTCTGGTTCATGAGTTCTAATACTTTCTATGTTTTCCATTGTTTACATTTTAAATCTAGTAGATTTAAAAGATTAATTAAAATGTGAGTACATTTTTAAAACTAATTTGTTACCTATACCTCCTATACCTGATGTAAAGCTCATTGGCATCAGTAGGAATATTTCAATGTTTTCTTCCTGTGTTTTGTATTAGGGTATTAACCTCACAACCTGTCATTCCTGTTGCCAAACTCTAGGGTGCCTGGGTGCACCCAGAGATACACCCTGGATTTGTGTAACCATGTTGGTTCCCCACTGTGCTAAATAAATTTGCCCAGGTTATTAATTTGACCAGAAATCATAATTTACCATAGGTACTTCAGTAAAGTAACAGATAAACAAAAGGGTTTTTTACAAAGAAGAACAAATGGTATAAAAAATAAAAAGCGATCAAATTCTTTGACAGCAGAGTATGGTAAAACAAAACTACTGAAATCCTTATCCTACATTCAGACTATCACCTAGCCCTCATAAAAATACCTGTGAAAATCTCCCAGGGTCAACCTCCCAGCAGTCACAGCTAGCTCCCTCCCCCAGGACCTTCATCCCACCTCTCCCCACTAGGAGCCCCCTCTCTAGCCACCCCCTAACAGTCATCCCCTCCAGAACATTTCACATAGCCTTCCCCCAACTTACCTTCAGGGAGCCAGGGAATCCACTACAAGAATGGGCTGAAGGAGCCTTAATGAGCAAGTCTACGTGTCACCCTTTGTTGTTGTAGCTGTAGCAATCATGTGGGTCTACACATAATCAGCAGCTATGTTGCCAGAGTGGCTTGCTCCCCCATTTCAGTGTGCTGCATGCATGGCACAGCATAGGTGGTTACTGTGCCATGCTTTAGTACTTCCAAAAGGAAGCACTAAAGCACGATGCTGTAGCAATGTCACTGTATGGAGACGTGTAGATACACCTAGTATCAACCAAAATCAGGCCCTTAATAGCTTTTTTCTGTGGCCATGTCCCTGTAAGTTGTCTGTATAGTAGACTCCTGTGGGAGGCTGTAAGATGCTCATCCTGTGAGTATTTATGGACATGTTTAGCTTTATTGCCATGAATAGTTCCATTCATTTCAAAATAATCAAGTTTTCACCTTGATTCTTTATATACTGCTTACCCTCAAAGTAGTCTCCATGAAGCCAGTGGCCCTTCTCATGGCACAATAGTGAACACTCTGCCCTTCAGTAAGAGTTTGTAGGGTCAGGCTTAGGGCCTAGTAAACATTCTGCAAAAACCTTGATAAAAGAGCATTTTCCTACCTGAACCCAGGTCATTGAACTGCCAATCACAGTTGTTATTTTAAACACAGTGTAATTTTCATGTTTCATCAATTAATGCAATTTCTGGTGTTAGACATTTAGGTTTAAAAAGCATATAAACATTTCAAATGGATTTTAAATATAAGTAATGATTAAGTGTAATTTATTCATACTACATAAACAAGGGGTCTGGGCATATGTATAAGGCACACCATATCCATACATACATTGCACGTTTTATCAAGCCAGTTGGGAAAAAAAAGAACATGATTTTCATGAACATTTAATTGACACTGCCTCCTTTTTGTCACTTACATTAGAAATGTCTTTGACATGACTGTGGAGCATCTGTGTGGTCGTTTTTGAAATTTGCCTTTCAAAATAGATAATGTGAAAATTTCAAAATTTGATAACGTTCAGACCAGCTCTAATTTCTATATAGAGATATAGTATCGATGCATTATACTCTACAGTAATACCTTGGTTAACAAAGTATATGGGTTCCATGATGTCACTTTGTTATTATCAGAAACTTTATTACCAGAGGCAAAAATAACATATGAGGCATAGGGATGCATTCCAGGACTTCAGAGAAGGGGTGTACAGTAGGAAAATATAATTAAATACTCACAAAGATAAGTGATAAATACCCACAAAGATACCTAGCTGCCAGGCCTATGGAGCTGGGTCTGTAGCCCCTTTGCCCCCGCCCCCCCTGTTGCGGGCTCAGGCAGGGCGGCTCCCTGCCACCCCCAGGGGACCGGGGGAACTTGTGCCCCCCAGCAGGCTCCTGCCCTGTTTCCCTCCCCCAGGGCCTCCGCAGCACAGTGGGCATGACCCGGGACAACAGGGAGCAGCAGGGCCATGCGGGGATCTCCTTGCTGCTGCGAGCTCCGTGCTGCCCTGGTGACCCTCCCCCTGCATGTGTCACTGCTTTGAGGGGTGCAACCCCGTGCTTCTGCTCCCTCTGCAGCCCCATGCGCAGGAGGCGCATCACCAGAGCAGTGCGGAGCTCACAGTGGTGAGCAGCTTCTCTGCATGGCTCAGCTGTTCCCTGCCATGCTGGATCATGCCCACTGGGCTGCGGAGGTCCTGGGGCAGGGCAGCAGGGAACAGTGGGTCCGCATGGAAGAGCTTTTGCCACTGTGAGCTCCATGCTGCCCTGGCGATGTGCCTCCTGCATGCAGGGCTGCAGTGAGAGCAGCAGTGTGGGGTTGCACCCCTCAAAACAGTGGCATGTGCAGAGGGCATGTCGCATGGGCAGCATGGAGTTCGCAGCAGCAAGGAGGCCCCCGCGAGGCCCTGCTGCTCCCTGCTAAGCCAGATCATGTTGGGCTGTGGAGGCTCCGGAGGAGGGAAGCAGGGCAGGGGCCTGAGCCCACAGCCTGTGCCTGCCCCGTGTGCAGATCGGGGCGTGGGTCCCCCTGCCCCTTGGGAATGCATGCGGCAGCGGGGAGCCAGCCCTCCCCCTTCTCTGGACAAGCCACTCGCAGCCCTGGCCTGCTTCTCCGCTGGGACCCTGCAGCTGCTCATTGCAGGTCCAGGGCCCAAGCACTGCCCGGCTGGGCAGCATCCCCAGCTCTGCCCAGCTCCCTCCCTACAGGGCCCTCAATCCCCCTCTTCCTTCCCCACCCCACCCCCCATATACCTGCTGGAGCTGCTCTGCAGACTGCCTGGGATCACATGCATGTACATATACCTGGCGCTCTCTGTCTCACCACCTTCCTCCCGCTCTCTCGCTCTCTCCCAGCTCCCTGCAGGCTGGAACTCTGCAGGGAGCTAATTGCAAAATCCCCCAGTTCCTTTGGTAAAACAAGAAATCCTCATTTGCCTCAAAAATGTTTTTGATTTTTTTTTTGCAAAAAAAGGCTAGCTTCATTCCCAGAGGATTCGTTAACTGAAGCATTACTGTATTTACGTGTGTATATGTATGATACAGCCTCATTATAATGAAGCTCAATGCGACCAAGAGATTGCAGCATCATACTAATGAAAAATATTGGTTCCTACTGTTGGGATTGTGAAATAGGGAGGGGTTGTTATAAACAGGGCTTAGTATAATGAGGTTGTACATATCTACGTGCATGGCTGTGTATATCTATGCATCTACATCTCTCTATATTTGTAGATGTATTTGTAAGGGACAGAGGGGCAGGGGCTGTGTGGCAAGTGTGCCTATGTATGCCTAAATCACAACATGCATAAGCAATGAGCCTTGTTTGCTTTTACATATTTTTTTCAATATCTGAAGTAGGTACACCCTGCATTTTGCATGAAATGCAGCAAGGTGTGGTTGTAATGGTTGATTTGGTTGATATGAATTGTTACTCATCATTTTAATCTGTATACCCAGCTCTGTTATTCTATCAGAACTTTTGCTTGATTAGGGTCTGCAGCAGGCTTTGGCCTATACATTACAATTATTGTTGCTAATACTTAAGTTATATATCTTATTTCCAATCTTGGCTTCACTTTTGATTTGTCAATGGTTTAATAAATTGCTGATGAAGCTGTTTCCATGTGGCTCTAGCTGAATTATGACAATTCCAGTTTGGGGTTTGGATGGCTGAGATGAAACTAGCTAGTGAATCCATTTTTAAATTGATCTAGTCAGGTTATGACAGCTATCTGATGCTTAATGCTTTTTGACCCTACAAATGTGTAGTATACTGATGTGGGGGAATGGACTTGCATCTTTCTGTTCCCTCTGATTTAAAATGACCAAGACGTGCAGCCTGTAAACAGGCTATCAGTGTGGAAAGGGAGGTGCCTACGATACTGTTTGACAGCATCATTGCTTTGATTACACTCACGGGACACAGATGTGATTGAAAGGTTTTGCTGGATGTGGCATCCTACTGGCCACGTCAACTACCAGGTGTGGATGCAAGCAGTCAGCTTCTCATCAGAGTCACAGAAGCGAAGCCGACAGCACAGCCAGTGCGCACCAGCTTCAACCTACCATCTCGCTGCCAGCGCTGCCCAGTTATTTCAGAGCTGACCTTTTTCCCTTCACTGTCTTGTCAAAATCTGCAATCTATAATCTGACAGTAACTAGGAAAGAAAAGAACGCAGCCCGAGCCAGGGCCCAAAATTAAATAGAATTAGCCATTTCAACAGGCCATCATCCAGAATATATTAATGCTACATAGCATCTGAAAGGGTGGTTGTTCAATAGCAACAACAAAAGCTGGCCTTAACTGTTTATGTTTTTGTGCAAGTCTGTAACAAAACTATGTTATCACCTTGTGCTCATAGACAGGTTATTATAGAGAATCTAGGCTGCTTTCACAACTGACTGTGCAAAGTTGCAGTGACAGTGAAAAGAAGGGCAGGAGAAATGAACTGTCTTGACAAGTTCATCAGGGGAGGGCAGCAGGGAATAGGAGATGCTCTATTTAGTAGGGCACCCCCTGGAGTCACTAGGAACAATTGCCGCAAGTTGACTGAAACCAGATTTAGGTTGGACATTAGAAAGACCTTCTTCACAGTAAAGGTGACCAGAATCTGGAATGGGCTTCCAAGGGAGGTGGTGCTCTCCCCTACCCTGGGGGTCTTCAAGAGGAGACTGGACAAGCACCTGGCTGGGGTCGTCTGACCCCAGCACTCTTTCCTGCCCAGGACAGGGGGTTGGACTCGATGACCTACTGAGGTTCCTTCCAACCCTAACATCTATGAATCTATGATAGAACCGTTACCATTAACATTTTGCATTTAAACTCCTCTTTATTAACAGGGTTTTTTTTTAAGGCATTAAACTGAATAATAATTAATTTTATTTGGCTGCTGTATTTTTAAACCCATTGTTTCAGGGAAAAAACAAAAAACAGCTTTATTTTAACAAGTTGTATTTATATAATTGAATGACAAAATCGTCTTGCAAGGGTAGTTAGATCCTTTTGGAGTTAGCTTGTGAAACCAATTCTAGCTTGGTATGTAAGGATACACATGTGCAGCTCCCGTAAGTGATGTTCCATTTGTTGGTAGGGGAAGGTAACCTGGGCTTGCACTCTGGGCCAGATATTGCTAAGAGTTATACTAGTATAAAATAGAAAGTTGTTATTTTTGATCAAGAGTTAAGGCCAGTACAGTTAGTTGGCTTATATCAGGCAAAATGGCACTAGATTCAGAGTTGGAGTAACATGATTACAGTCTACCATGAAAAGGTACCACAACTAGGAGCTGCTCCCATATTTCCATCTGCAGTTATATTTGGCTTTAATCTATGTCAATTTGTTTTAAGAAGCATTTGTTGCTACTGGAACTCATGACATCACCCTTCCCTGAGTAAACAGGTCAAATTCTGACATTGATTTTTCTGTCTTCAGCTTTCATTGGCTGCCTTACTCTTTGAAGTCCTGATTCAGACCATCCTTCTGCAGCAAAGCATTGAAACCACATGCTTAACTGTACATACTCATGCTTAAGTCTTCTTGACTCTCTAAAACCTTGACTCCTAAAACCTGTAGGTACTTTGAGAATGGTCCTCCTAAGTGCTTTGTTGAGGACAGCCTTAAACATGTTTAAATGTTTTCCTGAATTGGAGTCTAAGAGTATATTTTTAGGAGCCCAAGTCTCACTGATTTCAGGTGGAGTGGGACAAGTTTTTCAAAGGTGTCTGAAATTCAAAGGTGTCTGAATGCGAGTAGCTGATGGTAGAATTTAGCCAAAATATTTTCATTTCACATTTCCTGCAGCCTTTCTGTTTGTTACCCTGCATGTACACCTGTCAGAAGGGAAATAGAGAAGAAGAGGCCCTCCCACCTTTTAGCCTAGCAATTTGTAGAATATTTAACCAAGGGAACAGCAGACCTAGGTTCTAGGTTCCCTTTACCCATAGTGCACTTGAACCAGTATGTCCTTATTCACCAGACCACACACTAGGTATTACCCAGGCCCCACTCTCCTCTCTTCTTGAAGGCCCACTGAACTTCGCATTTCATATTCATAGAATAAACTTGGATAATTTCTTCCTCATTGAAGGCAGGGGCCCAGGCAAGAATATAGACTTGGTGCCATGCTGATAGAAAACTGGTGTAACAGGGGAATTGGGCCCAGTACTGTTATACTTCCATTAAAGTAGTGTGGGAGGAGAACTGGGTCTAGTGCTATTCACTGGCATGAAGCTTGTGTAAGTGAAAGGTGAATTTGGCTCAGTAGAGTCAGACTGCTGCAAAACTAGCATAAATGTCAGGAGAACTGAATCCAACGGAGTCAAACTGGTGTGTAATTGGTATAAGCGAACCTTGTGGAGGGACTGGGCTCGGCTGAACTGGTATGATTCAGCCCAGAGGTCAGGGCAGACTTTGAGTCCTTCCCTCCCTGTGTGTCCTGGGTCTCTGCTCTTTGAGGGCTCCTTGTGTACAGCATTAAAGGGAGTTATGAAGGAGAAACTTTTTCGGAAGAGTCAGTGGATCCACAATATGTGGGCCCCAAACTTGTATTAAGGGTGGGTAGCTAGTGCTGTTGGGCCTACTAGAGCCCTGAAGATGCCAGTGGGGGCCAGCCTTTTTGGCAAGCATGCCACAAGGTAAGCCCCACACCCTCCCCAAGTAACAGTCCAATCCCTTTTCCCTGTCTGATTGTCTCTCTGCTTTCTACCTCCTTCCTGATCTGTTGCTCTGCTTTCTGCTCCCTGCATTGTCTGTCAGCGTGTTCCCTGATCCCTCTGTGATCTGCTGTGTCTAACACACAGGTTGTCTGTGCCACTTGTGGCATACATGCCACAGGTTGGCCACCCCTGCATTAAAGTATGTCTACACTGACATTTTGGATCAACCCTGAGAAATATTCTCAACCAACCTGTGTGGTATGTGTTACCCCTCTGTGTGGTATGTGTTACCCCTCCCCATGTGTATCGCTTTGCAGAGGCTTCAAGTCAAACACAGAAGAGACAAATAGTAAGCAGTTCAGTTCCTAGAAGGGATCCACTTGTACATAGCCCCTGCACATTGCAGTCTTCCCTCTCATGCATTATAGTTTGTCAGACCTCACAGCCATTGCAGTTCTAATGGGAGAATGAAACAATAAGCATTGTTCCTGTCATACCAAATTTGAACCATGTGCTGACTTGCTTCTGTGGAATTCACTATGATGCAGGGGCCATTGCTTGTTTGTTCCATGAAGGAAAGTGAAAGACACGATTTGCCCTCCTGAGTCCACTTAGTCTAGTCGTCTTCCACCAAGCCCATAATGTATAGTTGAGCTAGAACACATGTTTTAGAAAGCAACATCCTTTCTTGATTTAAAGACTCTGGGGCTGCTGGCAAACATTAAGACAGTTTCGTGATTAGGGGCTGAGAAATTTTATGCCCCATTCCTCAAATTGTGGGGCCTACCATGCCAGCCATCCATGGCAGGTCATGCAGTTCTGGGAATGGGTGATAAAGTTCCTCAGCTTGAATTGTGTGACTACCAGTGCAGGGAGGTGAGGGGTACCTGCAGCTGGGGAGTGGGAAATTTCCTGCCCCCCCCCGCCCCAGCCCCCCACTAGCATAGAAGTGGCTGCTGGGGAACCAGGAGCTTCCTACTCCCCACATGTCACTTCCACAGGGACCTGGGAACACCAACAAGTAGGCATGCAGTTGAGGCTCCCAACTGCATGTGAGCTTTTTAAAGGGCTAAGGTGTCAGGAGCCTAACATCGTGGAGTTCCCCCATCCCCTGTTGTGCAGTGCCAGTTTAAAGAGGTGCCTGCACAAGCACCAGAAAATGGGAAAGCTCCCTCATTTCCAGCTGTTAGCACCTGGTGGCTCTGAGAGGCAAGTGCAACTGGCTGCATGTGTCTGGCACCCTTTTAAGCTGGCATGTGCAGCCATGGATGAGAGAAGCTCCCCCATTTCCAGCTGTGCTCCTGCCATCCTCTGGGGAAATAGCAGGGTGCAGCTGCATTTGGGACCCAGAGCTATCCTCAGCCTGATCCTGCCAATTGGGGAGGGGTGGCTTGGTTTCAAACCCCAGGGCAGCCTGGTGCTAGACCTGCTGAGTATCAGGACTCAGCACTGGACAGCCCCAGTCCTGGTTTAGACCCAGGGCTGTCCCCTGTCCAACCCTCAGGATCAGGCAGGGAAGGGCTATATGCCAGACCCTGCAGCTGCCCCATACCATGGGGCTCCCCAGGACCCAGCACCTTAAAGAGCCTTAAAGAGTGGGATCTGCAGGGCAAGGCTCTTTAACAAACCACTGTCACTTTAGGTCTAAACTACTTAACCTCCTAGAAAAAGACCATTATTTTAGCAGATCTTTTTCCCAGGTGTAAGCTAGTACTCAGTTTGTTAATCTCCAGAGGAACATTTTGCTGCATCCTGCTATCACATTCCTTTCAGTAGGAAACACACTTCCTTTCAGAAACAAATTTCTAGTGACCCAGGAGACACATGGTTCTCCATTTATTTCAGTGAGGAGCTTTAACCTCTGCTAAGGTTCCCCCCAGTGAATTGCACCCTGCCCCGACAGCTCACCAGAACTTGTTAAACAGCCCTCCACATGAAATAATTGCCCGCCCCTGCTCTACCCTGTATCTTTTCTAATTCTACTACATCCTTTTTGAGATACAGATACCTGAACTACACACAGTATTTAAGATGTGGCTACACAATAGATTTGTATAGTGACATGAGGATATTTTCTGTTTTATTTTCAATTCCCTTCTTAATGATACCCAACAGTTTATTGCCTTTTTTTGGTTGACACTGCACATTAGGCTGGTTTTCTTAGAGATCTGTCCACAGTGACTCCAAGTTCTGTTTTCTGAGTTGTAAAAGCAAGTTCAGAACCCAGCACTGTGTATGTGCAACAGGTTATTTTTGCCCAATGTGTATTACCTTGCATTTGTCAACACTGAAGTTCATCTGCCATTTTTTTGCTCACTCAGTTAGCTTTGTGAAATCTTTCTGCAGTTTATCTGCTTCATCTTGGGATTCTGGAATAATTTAGTATCACCTGCAGACTTGGAGATATCACTTTGCACCCCCATTTCCAGGTCATTGATGAAAATGTAAAGTTTATTGATACACAGTAATAGGAGATAAGAATAATAATGCAGGCAAGCCAAACAAAACAATTCCCCCACCCCACAATTCTATATCTATCAGTCCTAGGGTTGTCATGGAGGGAAGGTATGTTTGGCCAGCATGCAAGCTTCACCTTGTGGTTCTTTCTTGAATGTCAGAGGTCAGCAGCCTGGAGGTTAAGGACCAAGACCCACCCCCCAACCCCCAGTGGGGTGGGTGAGACAGGTTGCTGGTATGTCCTCTGTCCATGCTGGCCTCGGGTTCCTCCTTCGGGGACCCTCCTTTGCTACTCTGAAATCTCTCCTTTTATATCCTTTTTCTCCTCTGATGACTCTTTATTCCCAGGCAGCGTTGACTGGTTTCCCTGTGGTTGTCATACTGTCCATGTTCTTGTTCTGTCAGCATATTCCTTTGTTTCCCAAACCCATCATATGCACGCATCTTAATTTGGTCATTTGCCAGTGTCTTAATTTGGGCATGCCCTAGCTTCCTAATTTGATCCATCCACTAGAACTGGAAATCCCAGGGACTCTGCAGCTATCCACTGTGACCTGGCTATAACATAGCACACCTATCTCATTTTATGGGTACACTGTTCATCTTTTTAATTTCCCAGGATCTTTAGACAGGATGTCTGCCTTCAAGGAAACTTTGTCACAAACAGGCTTTTAGAAACCAATTAACCTTTGCCATTCCCCTGGACCATGGATGACTGGTGCTTCCTTAGTCAGCAGGGGCACATGTCCCCCTCCCCCAAGTGACCAGATCTCGCTGACCGGGGGGAGGGTCCCCACACAGCCAGTACCGCCAACTGGGGCGAGGTCCTCACTTGGCCAATCTCGCTGACCGGGGGGTGGGGGAGACATCCCCGACAGCCAGTCATGAGACAGCCAGCCACTGTGGCTGATCACTGTGACTGCTTCCGGAAATGGCTGCGGCTGCAGCAGTGGCTGCGGCTGCTTCTAGGAGAGCCATGGCACTCCACTCCCCAGCCGGCATTTGCAGGGGGGGGCACTGGTGTTCCTGCCTGCCCTTCCCCCCCGGCTCATTGCCTAAACAGCAAGCGTGGCCGGTCAGGGGGTGCATGTGCACCCCCATGCACCCCCTACACATCGCCACTGCTCTGGACCATCATTCTAATGCAATGTCTACTTTGTCTACAAGCCAATTCCCAAAAGCAAATCTCTAAATATCATTTTTTAGGCTGAGCCTGGGTCAGGGCCAGAGTCAGACCCACAGCAGCCACCTGTCCCCATCCCCCCACCACTTCCCTTCTTGGGAGAGGGAAGGAAGTTTGCAGGGGGAAGAAGTGGGTGGGGTACAGGAGAAAGGGTCACCTGATCCCCCCCGCCACTGCTTTCACTGTTGTGACGGTAGGGGGGAGCACTGTTAAACAGCTGTCAGGCTTCCAAACATACTGTGCCACTCTGTGATCTGCACATCCTACACTGTCATTCCTATATAGTTTATAACTTGATATAACAATATCCCATTGTGTCTGAGGCTATAAACAGATAAACAGATATTATACTTGGAATGGGATCAGCTGTGCTGAGATGTGTCCTAGCTGACCCGCTTTGTTGGGTGATGTTGCCTGTTGTCCTGAGTTGAGGTACAGCAGCATGATACATGCACCCAGGGAATCCCTTGCTGGGGAATACCTCAGGTGCACCTCTGTCAACAGGAAAACCTGGGCAGGTTCTCCTGGGGCCTCAGGAGCCCAATCTTCCAAGGAAAATCCAGGGACATGCAGAATCAAGGTAAATTCTCTATAGGGTGAATTCCACTGTACGTCATTAAATTCTTGTGTGTGATCCTGTAAAGGCATGAGTGTAACAGGTCTAACAGGCTCCCATGGCCCCCTCAAAACATGGGTGCACTGTCTAGTGTTCCTTTAGCACCTTCTCTCAGCATCCCCAGGTTGGACTTCTTCACTGGACCCCTTCCATTGAAAGGCCTGAGTCACCTATAGAAGATACCCAGAAGATCTAGCAAGGTTATAGCTGAACTGGCATGGAGAGATGGAAGCCAGGGAGGAAAGTATTTGCAACTTCTGGCCCTTACTGTGAAGGAGCCTTAGTGTAAATGAGAATGATGCTGGCTGTTGGTTAAGAGTAAGGAGCATATATTTTGGATGAACATATTGGCTAGGGACAGACATTGCACATAAACCAGTTTAAGTGATCAGAACTTGGTTTAAGTCTGTAACAGAACAGACGTTCTGTGCACATCAACTCGTTTGAAAATGGCTAAA
This sequence comes from Alligator sinensis, assembly GCF_000455745.1. Lineage (NCBI taxonomy): Eukaryota > Metazoa > Chordata > Crocodylia > Alligatoridae > Alligator > Alligator sinensis. The sequence continues at coordinate 1,369,993 of NW_005841831.1, forward strand.
ACTGGTTTGAAATAAACCTGATTGAATGTAGTATCAGACTTAACTGATTTGGGTCAAACTGGTTTATATGTCTGTCCCAGACCCCTTCCTGTTTAACTTAAGCCAGAGTGCCCCGGCATCCCAAATGCTTTGCAGCCCTGGGCAGGGTTCTGCTAGTGCTCTGGCAAAGACAGCAGACACATCAACATCTGTCTGGATTCCCCTTGCTCCACCCCCCTGTCACCACTCCCTGCTCAAACAGGGATTCCCCTCTCACACAGCATGGACCGTAGCCAGCATGGATGACTGGTGCCACCTTACTCAGGGTGGGCACATGACCCCCAACAACCAGTTAGTGACCGGGGGGGTGGTCACCGACCGGCCAATCCCACCGACCAGGGAAGGGGGGTTCCCCCCACAGCCTATCTCACCAAATGGGGAGAGGGGGTCCTCCCACAGTCGATCTCACTTACTGGCTTCTGGGAGTGGCCGCAGCACTTCTGGGAGTGACCGCAGTGCTCCCACTCCCCAGCTGGCACTTGTAGGGGGGGCACCGGCGCTCCTGCTGGCCCCCCCTGCCCATCACCTAAGCGGGGGAGCGCAGCCTGTCAGAGGGTGCACCAGCACTCTATGGAGTGCATGTGCACTCCTGTGCACCCCTATGTGTTGCCACTGGTAGCCAGCATGTGGTATGCTGGCTAATGCTGAGAGGTGTCTGTATAAGGCAGACAGGACAGTGTCCACTTAAGGCTTTTTGGAGTTACTCAACAGGTAGCTGGTAGTGTCCCTCCATTCCTTCCTCAGAAAAAAAAAAATGTTTAAGAAGAGCTTGAACTAATGAGAGAGGCTTTTGTTTTCTGGACAGGCTGATAAATGCTATCAACTCCCTGTGTAACTCCCTGTTGTGTAAGTAAAGGAAAGGGAGGGCTGCTCTAGTGCCCCCTAGCTTCTAGCTTGAACCACTGCAGGCATGTGCCTGTATTTCTTCAGTCCAGAGGGGATGTCTGTACAGTTACAAACTGGTTCAGCCTAGCCAGGTTAGACTAAGCTGAGAAGATTGAATCAATTCAGGCTCAGGCTTTTTGAATGTCTGTCCCTAGCCATTATGGGACAAATTCCCATCAGGTATAATTCAAAGTAGCTCTGACTTCAGTGCAGATCTTGTAACTTACACAAGCAGATGTGGTCCTATAGTTGGATTTACAAATTATTCTGATATTGAATTATTGTGGAGGAGAAGAACCCTGGGGAAATGAATTCAGAAAATCACAAAATATACACAATGTTAAAATGTTAATAGCAAGTATTTCTCCAGGGAATGAAGTAATCTTTTAATATTCTACAATAATGATCCAAGGACCATTAGTTTGCACTAGTGATCCTGCAGTATTTTGGATTACTTCAGCACCATATAGTAGTCATTTATAATGAAGGGTCAGAGTGCATAATTAGATTCAGGTGATGTACATCTACATGTCGCTGTATGGCAACGTGGCTACAGCACCATGCTTTAGTACTTCCAAAAGGGCAGTAACCATTCATACTGCACCATGCGCATGACACACGGGTTAGATTTCACCTCTACTTCACCGTAGCAGTGCACTAAAATGTCAGAGTGCGCTGCTATGGTGAAGTAGCTGCCAATCATGTGTAGACTCACGTGATCACTATGTCACCGTGGTGCACTGTACGGCAACATTGCATGTCACTACAATGACATAGGACAATGTGTGGACACACCCATAGAGTAGGAAGCAGCTGCTACTGTGTCATACTTGAGATCCCCCTGGGGCTAAAATAAAATGCAATATTTGAGAGGGAAAAGAAAGGTTAACCATTTTTCATAATTCACTCTTATTTACTATTCCAGAATCCTTTCAAGTTGTGGTAAGAGGCAATGGCTTTTATCATGCAAGAAATATTGACCAAGTTCTCTGCAGCTTCAAGATCAATGACACCATTACTATCAGTAAGTTGCCAGGCTTACAATTTTATAACCCAGTGCTGCCAAATTTGTCTGCGGGACCATAAATGGGAGTCTTTGCATTGTCTTTAATTGGAGTTGGCTAAGCCCTTAAACCCACAGTAAGCATGAAATTCATCTTTGTGCAGTCCCAAGATATGTGATCCACTAAGTTGTACTTTCAGGGTTTAATTGGGACTTAAGTAGTATATACATGATGTATAAAACAGGAGTGAATTTCATCTTTACTTGGCATGAAAAGGTAAAATAATGTGACTTTCCATCCATTCTAATAAAGCCCAGTAGGAGCTGGGACGTGAGTGTGGAGGCCTGGGTGGGGCAGGGAATGAATTATCCTCTGTTCTCTTTAATGGTAACAGGAAAAGGTTATATGGGCCTGGTTCTACTTTGTGGGGAGGGAAGGAGAGTGATGTAGTCAGAAACTGTTTGGGAGTTTGAGACCAGATGCTGGTGTCTGTTCATATCCTCTGTCAAATGATATGGTGAATCTCAGCCTGATGTCCATAGTACAAAGTTCCCATTGCACAACTATGCTAAACTAGGCATCTGGTGGCAGCCTCAGTATTCAGGCAAAGGACTGAATAGGCTAAAGTAACTGAGCCTCCCTCACATCTCCTGCTCCACCACCAGGCAACATGCGTCTCTCAGGAGTGTGGCTGTGGGAGTTAGCACAACTTCTTCCCATGCCACCATCCTTGGCTGAATACAATAGGGCTTTTATATGACATGCCTGTCCATCAAAAACTTCCTTTCAGCGGTTAATTCATTTACAAGGCAATGCCCATGAATTGCTCCTTCTTTTTCCGCTTTGGCTGCTTGGTCAGACACTATGTTAAGGAAATGCTGGTGGTCTCTCTCACTCCACTCTCAAACGCCCTTTGCCAGAGGTAGCAGTTTGTTTCCTCTGGGTTTCCAGGTGAACAGATGGCCAGACTTTGGGCTTTCTTCTCTTTGTCACTATTCATCAAACAGCATGTCTATTTGCATCCGATACTGAGAATGCTAGGGCAGACCTAGAACTGAAATATGCACAAAGCAGAGCACCATAATTCTACAGCCATTCCATCATGGGCTTCCTGGAGCCAGATCCTCAGCTGGTGTAAACTGACATAGCTATATTGAGGCAACACTGATTTAAGCCACCTGGGGATCTGTCCCTTTGTCTTCTTAGCTCAAAATCATCAGTGTTATTTCCCACTCCACTCTCCCCCTCTCAGGGGCCGAGAGGTACTTATGTCAGGGATCTCTCCTCTCAGCTGTGGATGAGTATGAAGAGTCCAGGAGGCAGAGTCAGACAATTTACATAGTGGCTTCTGCTGCTGCTACTCTTTGCATGAACTCTTGTACAGAGAGAGAATTTAGTCTCTAGGATTCATGCACCTTTTCCCAGACCTTAATTAGCATGTCTTAGGGCCCTCCTGGGGCTCTGCTTGTCCCCACTCACCCCAGCCCCTGGGCTGCGTCATGCCATGGTGCAAGCAGGTGGCATCAGCTGCTTCTGGAGCTGTTGCAGCAGGGGCGGGGTGAGTGGGGACAAGTAGAGGCCCAGGGGGCACAGGGCTCAGCACATCTTGTCCCCGCTCACCCCAGCCTCTGCTGCAGTGGCCCTGGAAATGGCTGATGCAAGCTGTCTGCAGCTGCTGGGTTGCATTATGCCCCCAAACCCCTGGGGCTTGGCTTTTCCCCACTCACCACAGCCCCTGCTGTGGTGGCCCCGGGAATGGCCGATGCCAGATGTGGAGGGAACTGTCAGTGGGTGCAGGGCAGGGGCTAGGGGACGCAGCTTTTGCTTCCATGCATACTCCAGGAGGGCTGTGGGCTGGGGGGCTATGCTGGGCTCTTCCCAGGGAGTGTGTGCCCCCGGATCTGTGCGTGGGATGAGCGCAGACTGCTGCCCACCCCAAAGACTGGGAAGAGCCCGGGAAGAGCCTGCTCTCATCCCGCACACAGATCCAGGGGCATACGCCTCCCAGGAAGAGCCCGGTGTAGCCTCCCAGCCTGCAGCACTCCTGGGGTGTGCATATCAGCAAGAGCCATGCCCCCCCACCTGCCCTGCACCCACTGACAGTTCCCCCCACTTTGCTCCCTCGTGCAGCTCTGGGAATGGCCAATGCCACCTGCCTGCAGCTGCTGGGCTGCACCGTGCCCCTACCCCCATCTCTTCCTTAGCCCTTCCTAAGCCCTTCCTTAGCCTATCCCTTCCTTACTGCTGTGGGAACATATCCCTATTTGTTACCTTATAAACTAGTTTCCTTTTATGCAAATTCTATTTATGTGCAGTTTGCTGGGAACGCATGTACCGCATAAAGTGAGAAAATCTTTACCTCACTTGCACCCTGGACCAGTCTGCCCAGGCTGAGCTCAGACTGTGGTCACAACCAAAACTGCATTGTAGTGTCAGTGTACCTGAGCCACATTTAAACTACCTAGCTCAGGTGCTGGTAGCAGTCTAACCATGATGTCATGGAGCTTAGTGGAGGGCAATTAATCTGCTTGTTGGGCTAATTTTGCAGCAGGTGCTGAGCCCTGTGCTGCTATGGCCTGACTAATGCTAGTATTTGAGCCAGCTGGCTCACATATATCTACCCTACATTGCAGTCACAGTGTAGATATACTGTGTGCCTGTCACCTGCAACCTTATTCCAGTCCTGTAGGCCCCGTTTTCAAAAGTATCCAGATGGCTGGCCCAGAGCAGACTATATAGCCTTCAGCTGCCAGTCAGCTGTCTCAGCAAAAGACTTTGCCTTCAGCAAAGTGAACTGGTATCTATCCAGCTAAAGGGGAAGCTCCTTCCCTTTTCTCAGCCCCTAATCAGTGAAGCCAAAGCCATCCCCATTACAGTCATGTTTTGTATTTCACATGTGAAGTCAGGACTGCAAACATCTATAACCATCAAAACATGGAAAATGATTTCCTTTCTGTGTTGTTGTGCTTTCCACTGCAAACCCTTATTATAATGCATAGCTGTAGACTTGCCCACCCTAAAATGGAGCTCCTTAGTGAGTAATTTTATATAAAAAGAGACATACATTTTGCAAACAGACAAGTTGCACAATACGAGGTTCAATATTGAGATGAGCAGTCCTGATGATGCCTTTTTAATGTTACAAGCCTGGAGATATCACAGCTACTAATTGAAATGATAACAAATAGCAGTATGATGATTTCCACCAGCAGCAACAAGACTTTCTGAGTACAGCTATGAATAATCAGTGTCATCAAAAGTATGCTGACAGTCAGATCCTGAGAAGTGCCTAATATCTGTATTCTTCATTTAATGTCAGCATATGTCCATTGTTTGGCCCATTCAGGATCCACTGCGCTTTTTTATGCATTACATCTTTTTTTGTTTCCTTTCAGGTGAAAAACCAACTGTTGTTCAAGATACCTATTTGCTTTGCCCTGCACCAGTTATAGAAGATATTGGACAGTAAGTACTGCTCTCAGGGATATGTTTGAGAAAATTATCCAGGAGCACATCTGCAAGGGACCTGCAGGGGAGATCATGCTTAGGGGCAACCAACATGGGTTCATTCGAGGCAGGTCCTGTCAGACCAACCTGGTGGCCTTCTATGACCAGGTCACAAAATCCTTGGATGCAGGTGTTGCAGTGGACATAGTCTTTCTAGACTTTAGGAAGGCCTTCGACACTGTCTCTCACCCCATTCTCATTAAGAAATTAGGCGACTGTGGCGTTGATGCCTAAACAGTCAGATGGTTCGCAAATCGGCTGGAGGGCCGCACCCAGAGAGTGGTGGTAGACGGGTCATTTTCGACCTGGAGGGATGTGGGCGGTGGGGTCCCCCAGGGCTCGGTCCTCGGGCCCGCACTGTTCAACATCTTCATCAGCGACTTGGAAGAGGGAGTGAAAAGCACCTTGTTCAAATTCGCAAATGACACTAAGATGTAGGGAGAATTGGGCATGCAGGAGGAGAGGGACAGGGTGCAACTAGATCTAGACAGGTTACAGGGGTGGGCGGATGAGAATAGGATGGGATTCAATACTGACAAGTGCAAGGTACTGCATCTAGGGAGAAAGAACCAGCAGCATACCTATAGATGGGGAACTCCCTTCTCATCAGCACAGAGGCAGAAAAGGATCTTGGTGTCATTAATGATTCCAAAATGAACATGGGCTGCCAATGTGGGGACACGGTCAGGAAGGCTAACCGCACCTTGTCATGCACCCGCAGATGTATCACAAGCAGGTCCAAGGAGGTGATTCTCCCCCTCTATGCAACACTGGTCAGGCCGCAGTTGGAGTACTGTGTCCATTTCTGGGCGCCGCACTTCAGATGGGATGTGGACAGCATCGAGAGGATCCAGAGGAGGGCCACTCACATGATCAGGGGGCAGCAAGGCAGGCCCTACAAGTGGAGGCTATGGGACCTGAACCTGTTCAGCCTCCACAAGAGAAGGCTGAGAGGGGATCTGGTGGCCATCTACAAA
>NW_005841831.1:1376534-1382983 GCF_000455745.1 Alligator sinensis
CAACTTCCTAGGGAAGTGGTGCTCGCTTCTCCCCTGGGAGGTCTTCAAAAAGAGGCTAGATAATCACCTAGCCGGAGTCATTTGACCCCAGCATTCTTTTCTGCCCATGGCAGGGGGTTGGACTTGATGATCTGCTCAGGTCCCTTCCAGCCCTACCTACTATGAAACTATGAAACTATGTCCAACATATATGGGGGCAGAAGCAGATCCAGAGGAGGTGTCGCAACTGTCACATTTGAACTCTCAGCACAGGGTTTACCTGGAGCCCTTGCTTTCATTTGGCTCCAGAGTCCAGATGGTGAATGCTGCTGCCATTGCTTGTCCCTTCCTAGCCCTGCTGCTGAATTCATTGGAGAGGAGAAGGGCAAACAGCAGCAGCATTCACTCCTGAGCCATGCAAAATCAGGGGCTCCAACAAGGCCGTGTCCAAATCAGCTGGTCAGCTTGGAACTCATTGCTCATCAGATCTCTGGCAGAAGCCCATGATGACCAGTCATAGATTCATAGAAGTAGGGTCGGAAGGGACCTTGTAGATCATCAAGTCCAACCCCCTGCCCTGGGCAGGAGAGAAAGCCAGGCTCAAATGACCCCAGCCAGGTAGACATCAAGCCTCCTCTTAAAGACCCCCAGGGTAGGAGCCGGCACCACTTGCCTTGGATGTCGGTTCCAGATCCTAGCCGCCCTGACTGTGAAGTACTGCATTCGGATGTCTAGTCTGAACCTACTCTCTAACAATTTGTGGCCGTTATTCCTTGTTACCCTGGGGGGCACTAGGGGGAACAGGGTCTCTCCCAACCCCTGCTGGTCCCCCCTGGTGAGTTTATAGATGGCCACCAGGTCCCCCCTCAGTCTTCTCTTGTGGAGGCTGAACAGGTTCAGGTCCCATAGCCTCTCTTCGTAGGGTCTGCCCTGCTGTCACCAGATCACGTGGGTGGCCCTCCTCTGGACCCTCTCAATGCTGTTCACATCCCTCCTGAAGTGCAGCGCCCAGAACTGAACACAATACTCCAGCTGTGGCCTAACCAGTGTCGCATAGAGGGGGAGGATCACCTCCTTGGCCCTGCTTGAGATGCATCTGTGGATGCACAACAAGGTACGGTTAGCTCTACTGACCGTGACCTCACATTGTCGGCCCATGTTCATCTTGGAGTCAGTAATGACTCCAAGATCTCTTTCTGCCGCCGTGCTCTCAAGAAGGGAGTTTCCCAGCTTATAAGTGTGCTACTGGTTCCTACTGCCTAAGTGCAGCACCCTGCACTTGTCAATATTGAAACCCATCCTATTTTTGTTACCCCACCCCTGTAACCTGTCCAGGTCCTGCTGTAATATGTCCTTCCCTACTAGTGTGCCCACCTCACCCCAAATCTTGGTATCATCAGCAAATTTAAACAGGCTGCTTTTTACCCCATTGTCCAAGTCACTAATAAAGAAATTAAACAGTGCGGGCCCAAGGACCGAGCCCTGGGGGACTCCAATGCCCACTTCCCTCCAGGTCAAAAAAGACCCGTCCAACACTACCCTCTGAGTACAACCCTTCAGCCAATTCGCAATCCATCTGACCGTGTAGGCATTGAAGCCACAGTCACCTAGTTTTTTGATGAGAATGGTGTGGGAGACAGTATCAAAGGCCTTGCTGAAGTCCAGAAAGACTTCATCCACCGCGACACCTGCATCCAATGCTTTTGTGACCTGATCATAGAAGGCAATCAGGTTGGTCTGACAGGACCTGCCCCTAATGAAACCATGCTGGTTGCCCTTGAGCATCATCTCTGCTGCTGGCCTATCGCAAATGTGCTCCTTGATGATTTTCTTAAAGAGTTTCCCCAGGATTGAAGTAAGACTAATGGGCCTATAGTTGCCTGGGTCCTCCCTCTTCCTTTTTTTGAAGATTGGGACCACGTTGGCTTTCTTCCAGTCATCTGGCACCTGGCCAGAGCACCACGAGTGCTTGTAAAGCCGTGCCGGGGCCCCGCAATAACCCCTGCCAATTCCCTCAACACCCTGGGGTGGAGAGCATCTGGACTGCTAATTTGAACAGTCAGTAAGATCTGAGCTCCACTGTACATGTGTGACAGAGCCAAAGTGAGGGGGCCTCATCTCTCTTGCCTCATTCCTGGATCTACTGCTCTATGGGAGCTAAGTACTGTATGTGGCAATCAGGCCCAAATCCTAATCCATTTATAAATCATTCTCATGGCCAGTACAAAAATGCACCCTGCCTCAGGGTGTGATCCAGATCTACCTGGGAGAATGCATAGCTCTTCTGTTTTTCACTGATCAGCCTAACACATCTTCAGAGACCAATTCTAAGTCACCCTACACAGATGCATCGCTTCCCCTTTAGCTGGATAGATGTATGCCCATGACAGTAGGCAACCCTCATTTTCCTAATCCTTACAGTAAAATACATAGCTCATTCTTTTAGCAGGATACCCTTACGTGGCTACATCATATAAACAACCAACTCACTCTGAGGGAAACATCCAAACAACACCAGGAGGAGGACCCACCCACCTTTTAGCCTTGTAGTCAGGGCACTTGGCCAGTGAGTAGGACATCCAGGTTGTAGGCGCTTCTTAGGTAGTCAGGGTTGGAACCTACATTTCCTACTTCCTAACAAACTGCTGTAATCACCAAGCCATTTGTTAGGCAGGGTTTCAAGAGCACTCCCACTCTTCTTGAAGCTGGTCCCCTGGAAAGTCGTGAGGGAAAGGATCATGGGGAAGGAGTGTGACTCTTGCCCAGTGAGCCAAATACTGGCCTTGGAGAGAGAAAGCCCTGGACTCGAGTCTGTACTCCCAGCTTGTATTTCCAGTGCTGTTTCTGCCGTTCATATTGAATAGTCTTTGATAAAACGCAGACTGGGAGCGGAGGCTAGAATCCAAGTTGTGGTTTTCCTGTAACTAAAGATTTGGGTTTTATGCAGGTTGTATACACTTCGCAAGATTGATTAGAGTTACAACAGCATGTAAGTGAAGGTAGACACCTCAGCGGATTCCTCCCAAGCATGCTATGAAGGCCAAAATGGTCTGGTGGCTGTTGTGGAAGATGGATTAGGATAGTATTGAGCAATCTAGACATCTAAAAGGAGTTTAAGCGCTCTGCAGAAGTAGGTTTGGATTTGTCCTTTAGTATTTTGTCTAAAAAAAAACAAGGAAGAAGTTGAAGATTTTGTTCAAAATGTGCAGTTTAGGAATGTTCATTGCCAGGGGTAGAATCATCCCTTTTGGACCTAATCTGTACCTGGTGTAAGTCAGCATTACACCATTCAGGGATGGTTCTTGGGCACTACACAACATGAGGTCTATCAGGGTCCTGTCCCTATATCGTGACCTTACCCTGGTGGTATGGGCACATTGATTCTGCCTGTATTTAATAAACTAATTGTGTGTCCCATAATATAATATGCATATTGAAACTCCTCGAGGCTCTGGGACCTTCCAGTTTTTCATGCAAAAGGGATACTAACTTTGAATGTGTGATTCTTCATGTATATACACATGTGCTCAGAGCATTTCTTCTCAGTGCATTATTTAAAGTCAGTAGGAAGTAAAAATGGGTGCTTGAAACATAGCTACCAGATCACCTGTGCCACAAGCTTCTTGTGTGGCATGGGTAAACAAACCCAACTTAATATAATTTAGGGGAATACAAATGTACAATATGGTTGAGTTACAAGGCTTTATTCTGCTGTCATGTATGTTGATATAAATCAGGAATAACTGATGAAATCAGGCACCAATGTAAAGCTGCTGCAATATGGTGTAGTTTTGATGCAATCAGTAGCATAACTGGTGGAAGGTGAGTGAAGCAGCAACTCCAGGCACTGCCTTTGTCAGGGGGCATAAAATTAGCCAGTGGCAGCTGATCACACCAGAATCAGCAAGGTGGAAGCCCATGCTGCTCTGTACATTATAGCTGCTTCAGGCACACAACTGCCCTGCTACACCTCTAGGTGCAATATGTTATGAAATCATAATTATAGGTTTGTATTTATTAGCCTCGATTTTTCAGTCTGTTACATCTTGCACTGCTATTCTCATGTGGTAGCAGTTTACATATGCTTTACACGGGGTAAATGACAACAGGATACATGATACAAGGACAGGAGGATAAGGCTCACTTTTTGTGGATTGCAGTAAATAAATAAAATCATTATTGATTTAAACCAACATAACCAAGAACAGTATGCGGCTCTCTGCCTCTGGAGTGGCATATTTATGACCATTGACAGCTAAATTCCTGATATTAGTAGACTTACACATTCTTCAAAACACGGTCATTCGAGCTAGGTGCAAAGCTGTGCAGATCTCCTCATTTTCAGTTTGTAGGAACCAGTACGGATCTTTCATTCGGCTTTGCTTGTATTGCTTTAAATATCCTGAAATCTGAAAGCAGAAAACTCATGAGTACTTCCTAGTTTTACATTTAAACTGCAATTGGTAATATGTGAACACTGTAAATCAACCTGTGCTTGCAAGCCTTTTAGCCTATCCCAGACTGGGCTTCAAATCGGTAACTAGACCTAGAGGGAGGCAAGTTTCACGTGGTTCTAGGTTTTGTACCTAGTGTGTCACCTGTTGTTTGGGCAACTTGTACTCATACAGCATTGCTGGAGATTTAAGTTAACAACCCTCAACAACCCCATAGAGGAGAAACCACTCTCTGGGGACTAGACTAGTGAGTGGAGTGGTGTGAATTGTTTCTGTTCATTTCGAATGTCAGTGAAAAAAGGGGAGAAGAACATCAGGTAAATCCTTCCATTAAACTTCTCTATTTTTAATGGAATTTAGAGCTCATTCACATTTTATTTAGCATACAGTAAGTTTTCCACTTTTGACAGCCAGTGATGGCAGCTGCTCTGCCAACCTCAGCAGCTTCTTCCCTTATGCCAACACCTGTGAAAGTTAGCAATGAATAATTCCCTAGTTGACTTCCCTGCAATCCCCTGGGTACTTACATACTGTAGTAAGAGGGAAGATGTAAGTACTCAGACACTTAAGCAGGTACAGATTTCAATTCCTGGGGCAGATCCTAGTCCTGCTAGGGCAGCTGAGAACATGAACTTTCAACTAGAGCCTGAGACTGCATTCAGCTACACTGGCACAAATCTAGTGCAACTTGACTAACCATGATGGAGTTAGTCAAGGTTTATACTGGTATAAATGAGAGCACACTATGATCCTATCCTACATTTTTCTTTGCTGCAGACAGACCTTATTACAAATGCCTAAGGCTTAGCACTATGAGTCACTGTACTAGTGCCCTTTCCCTCCAGGTAGGATGGAGTCTCTTAATAAAGAATATATGGCCCAACTCAATTAAGCCAACATAAAATGGCTGGCTCTTGGGCAAGCAGACAGACAATTACAGGTAAGCGCCTGTAGTCACATAACTGCCTTGGCTAGGCAGACATGCTATCTGCAGGAGCCAAAAACTAAAACATGGCTAGAATGAATAGAACAATGAGTATGAAGATGACACTAAAAATAAGCATATCTTTTTGTGCTTTAGGGTGGTTTTCCTACAAGTCAGCATGAACAATGGCTTGACGTTCATCTCCAGCTCTGTCAGCATCACCAGCACACAGTGTGTAAGTAATGCTATGGGGTCCGACAGAAAAACACTGGTCACCTGGGGAATAAAGGGTTGTTCTTTAGGGGAAGGATCCTAAATGAACTGAAAGTCTCTGCAGCTACCACGCACAGTTATAGACCTGATCCCAGCAATGCACTGAAAACAGCTAAGGCTGGATGAGACTAATCCCCCACTGACTGCAGCAATGAATAGCTCTTGACAGATTTACATACTAAATCAAAAGAATACTCCCCCCTCCAGCCTGCAAGAAAGAGATGGAGAAAGAGAGAGAGAGAGATTTAAGATTTGGGCAGGTTGAAGGAGCTGAGAGGAGTCATCCAGCCCTTCAGGAAATACTGGATTCTACCATGGGAACTTGAAGCAGAAAGTAACTCTCTCAACAAGCACTTAAGGTTCTTTGGGTTGTCACGGGCACCTTTGGGTGGACTGAAAATGTAATCCTTCAGTAAAGGCCACTGTTGTTTGTTTTTCTGGCCCCCTGTATAGTTCATATTCCCTAGGGGATAGACACAGATCTTGGGGTTGCAGTGCTGTGGTTGCACCCCCCTTTGAATGTGCAGCGCATGCACAGTGATTTCTATTGCTGAGAACTCTGGTCGTGGACACCAGTTGTGCCAAACAGTGTCAGGGAGCTCTCTGTCACATCCCACTTTTCAAAATCCTAGGTTTGCTCCTGCAGACGGATTTATATTTGCCATTGGAATGAAGGAAGAATTCTCTTCTCCCAGGATGCCATGAATAAGGACTGTAAAAGGGCAACAGCTCCAGGCTCTCTCAGTCAAGGGAGCTTTGTGTGCTGCTGATATTGATGGAAGGAGGTGAGAGAGATTTCTGGGAAAATCAGCTCTTCC
>NW_005841831.1:1382993-1389833 GCF_000455745.1 Alligator sinensis
GATCTCATGTCAGGAGGACTGGCCAGCCCAAAGAAGAAGGACAGTGATTAGCAGTTAAAGCTGATATTTCACAGAAGTTTAATCCTAGAAACAAAACTAAGCAGCTCATTAATAGACAAGCAATCTCCTCGCTACAACTCATGTGAAAGGACAGTCCACATCCCATGCTAGTGTAAATCAGTGAAGATCAACAGAGTTACCTCCACTGACACCAGCTAAGGATTCAGCCCCAGGTGTTTTATGCTACAGGAAGGTTATCTAAGCAATTGGATACTAGGCATTTTATATCAGAGTAGTGGACCTAGACCCAGATTTGGTCACTGCTGTGAGAATCTGGAGGTTATTTCATGGCTCATTCCAACACCAGCATCCTCCTCGGTGTTCATTGGGTCCCCGTTTGGCAGTCTCAGTGTAGAAGTGATAAAAAGTGGGACAAAGACAATGACTGAAAGTTGGGAGTCTACATCTGCTCAGTAGAGGTGTCTTGATGTTTTCAGCCACCAGTCTGGAGTCATTTACCCCAGAGCTATGGAAAGTCATAGTGTTAAATTACTCAGAATTTATCATAGACATTTTAGTCATTTTACCTGATTTCACAACTACCTCCAAATTTTGCATTTTACATGAACTCAAGTAGAGGGAGATTTCACACACAGGAGACAAGACGTTTTCACATTTTATCCCCACGTCACCTTCAAAATAATCTCGTAATCACAATCTCTCACAAAGGCAGGTCTAGTTTTGAGTTCACAGTGAAACACAACTGTTAACCCATTGTTGTGCATTTAGTTACCAATGCTTCATACAGTTTGAAGGGAAACTGCACTCTAAGCCATAAAGAAGATCCCTCCCTGTTAGAGCTTAGATGGAGGAGGCTCGGATCACCACTGGCTAGGGCTAAACAGAAGACTGAGATCTCAAAGGTTGTTAGTCTGGCACTTTGCATCAGCACTGCCTTCACTGGTAGCTTTAAAACAAACAAGACAAAGGGACCTGATGCTCAGCTGGTGTAAATTAGCCTTTCTCCACTGAAATCAAATTCTATCAGCTGAAGATCTGGCCCACTTTTTCCAAATAAAATTTCTGGCTTGTCCAGAATTGCATGCATTTAATTCTCTCTTTATCATTTTAGAGACTCCCTGCATTTCCTTTTCTCTTTCGTCTCCTTTTCTGTGAATGGCAATCACCTGGCCTCATCAGCCCTTGCTCTGGGTTGGCTCTTCTGTCCTGTCCTTTTCTTAACAGTAAGTGCCTTCTCTTTACTTGCTCCCTGAGTCTTCAGCTCCTGTGAGACCCCCTGCACTAGTTCTTGCTTTGTTGCATGAAGTCTCCTATTTTCTTTTCAAGTCCTATTTCACTACAGTGTTTTATGTATTGTATCTTTGAAAGGAAACTTTATTTGCTTTTTTTCCAGCAGCTCCTAGCAAGTGTATTAATATTTTATACATAAGCATTTAGGATGGGAAATCAGGATTTCTGGGGACAAAACATACATTAACAGGAGCTCATGGCTGTGTATGTGTGTGTGACCAGTGTAGTGTATTGACTGCTCCACTTTTTTTTAGTGCTGGAAAAAATTCTACATTTTTGCCCAAGTAAAGGCTGAATAAAATGTGAACCAACTAGGTCCCTTGGGTAGTCGCTTAAGAAAGACCCGAATAATACCTTTAAAACAGGACCTCAGTATCTGTGCCCGAGTTTATGTAACTTTGACTAACTTTTAGTTATTTTGCCTCTTCTCCATCTGATGGAAAAACAAATACAATTGTGGAGAAATAAATACAACTCACCTCAGACAATAAAGAAAATTCCTGTTATAGAATAGGTTAGATGTTAATTTGTACGTTCTAATCACATAAATTTGACATATGGATTGTAGATTTAACTAAGGAAATCTCATGGATTTTATTATTCAACAACTTCCTACCTCCTTTCCCATCCAACCTACTGTCCATCCATGCTCTCTGAGCTGTACTCTACCTGCTCACAGCTCCCATTCCAGCCCACTTCTAGTCTGCCCAGCCTCTCTTCCAACATATCTCTAGTCCCTCTTAACCATTTATCACCTACTCTTGGCCCTTTCTCTGTTTTGCTATAGGATTTTGCATCTTCTCAGTTGATCCTGTTTCAGTGACAATAACCTGAGAAAAACCTTCCATTAAACTTAGGAAACCTAATCTAATATCATGGGCACTGAAGATGTTTCCATTAGCACAGGAAAAGGGATCACTAAGGCAGCCAAGCTAAAGTGCTGCCCCTAGCTCTTAACATCATACACAGGCCCATGTAAATGATAGGTCCCCGGCTGCAACATCCCATCCTGTCATGGGAATTAGTTGCTATTTAAAAATCCCTGAGTTCATAGAAGACATTGTAAAGTGCTGGAAACAGGTGCAGGCAGTATATAAGGGCCGGTGTGATTAGGTATTGGCTAGTGCTTTATTAAGGCTATCTGTAAAGTGATATGGAGATCCATCATGACTTGTGAGCTTACTTAAATGAAGTGGAACAAATACTTTTGGGTGTGGGTAAGACCATGAAGATTAATTTAGTAAAGCTAAATTTTTGGAAGGGCTCCAAACTCAGGGGTAGATTTTTCCAAATAGCTCAGGTCCTTTTTAGAGTCCAAAATAAAGGGTTGAGTTATCAGAACTCTGTTCTTGAGTGATTGGCTGCTTTGAAAGTCCGATTAGAAGCGTCACAGTGAGACGTACTGCATGCTAGTCTCCTTTAGAAAACGTGGCCCTCATTGGCATGCGGACAGCTTGAAAAGCCTAAATGGTCCTAAATGCCTAGTAGACTACAATGCTGTCTACGCAAGGAAACAGACTGGAAGCAAGACACAAGGATATCTGAGTTGCTTACACATTCTTTGTTCCAAATATGCGGTTTGCTCCTAATTTACTTCCACCCCTTCAATGAGAGACTAGTCTGCATACATGAATAGCTAGGATTCTGCAGTCTGAAGTCACGACAAATGTCACACTGAAAGCACTGGGGAGTCTCACCCACACTTCTCGGCCTCCATTTAAGAAAGTACTTCAAGCACTTGTTTAAATTCCATTGACTTTTGGTTCATAACTGTCTTTCATGAACAGGGGTGCTCCCCTGAAGCAGGGCTTTAAAGATTAACTAGTCTTACTGAATACAGTGCCAATGAGAACAGTGACTGATTGTATATTCTTTATGTAAACCGACTAAAAATCCATAGCGCATAAAAGGTGACTTGTTTTTCCATGTCTAAGACCTCAACCTGCTGCACTTGTAACACATTAATGTAATGTGGCAATCACCATCTTGTTTTCAGCTGAGTGGGACAATCCTTTTCATCGCACTCTTAATTCTGTTTCTGTTACTGGCACTGGCTCTCCTGTGGTGGTTCTGGCCTCTGTGCTGCACAGTGGTAAGTGTGGACTTTGTTTTATCGTCTCTTTGCCAGAGGCTGGAGTTAAAAACCTGGAGGGGTGCACAGTAGACAGTGACCAAAGCAAATGAGCATCTTTATTTCTTTAGGGGAAAAAAGTGAACATGTTTGGAAAGCCTTTATTCGTGCATGAAACATGCACCTGTCCCATTGACTTAAGTACATGCTTAAAGGTAAAAAGGAGATTAAATATTCTGCTGATTCAGGTCCAAGTGAGACAGCATTAGCATCATTAGAACATGGAACCTGGAACCACTTTACTACTGACTTTGAGTAAGTCAGTTCACATATGTGGCCCTGTGCCAGGGTTAATTACGTCAACTGGAGTACAGCCAGTTGGCCCATTTGCAGGAGCACTAAAGAAGCTGTGCTACTCCTGGTTTAGGATGAAGTGTCCATGGATTTTAATTGTTTGTTCTAGCAGAGTGCTGCTGAGCGTGGTAAGGGAGTGATATAGTTAGATTCTAAGTGCCTGAATCATGTCTGACAATACGATGTATTTATCTATGGCCATGTCTACATGAGACACTGACTATGCAGTAGCCTAAGACTAGTGACAGTAGCGTCATGTGGCAGCAACCATGATGCGATACTACTGCACAGTTGCCTCAGGCGACTGTACAGTCAGCAGGGCAAAAAAGCCATTCATTGACATTACTGCACAGTAACTTGGGTTACTGCGCAGTCATTTAGTACTTGTTTATACAAGTATTTAACGACTGCGCAGTCAGCATCTCATGTCGATGTGGCCTATGTCACTTACGCTTTGAAACATTGAATAGACCAATGCCTACATGCCATATAAAATGGATTATTATGGGTGCATCATTATTTTATTTTGGAAACTCTCATTTGTCAGGACTATGGGAATCAACTCCCCTGTACAGTTCAGGGAAATTTTTGAGCATATAAAATATGAACCCATGTTTTTTGGTGATTTAGCATGTGACCATG
Organism: Alligator sinensis; assembly: GCF_000455745.1. Taxonomy (NCBI): domain Eukaryota; kingdom Metazoa; phylum Chordata; order Crocodylia; family Alligatoridae; genus Alligator; species Alligator sinensis. Next base: position 1,387,372 of record NW_005841831.1, read on the forward strand.
AATAAACAGCTGATTCACTGGGGCAGGCTTGGCCACCTCTCACCTGCACCAGTTTGACATTTGATGAAAATGAATGAGACTAATTCACAAAATCATAGAAAAGTAGGGCCAAGTGGGAAAGGATAGATACTGAGCAAAAAAGTGGGACTTGCCTATAATGTGAGGTCCAAACAGAGCCCAGGGGATAAGCACACTGACAGATGTATGAAACCTGCTTCTAACTCAGATTCTTTCCCATCATATCCATATCATAGGTCATCAAGGAGCCTCCTCCACCACCACCCCCTGAGCCAGTAAGTATAGTCCTTTTCATATAATTATACTGTCTGTAATTATACTGTCCGCAGCCATTGCAATGTATGACACTGACTTAGATCTTCAGATCCATTATACATGTCAAATGACACCTCTGAGGCCAAGAGAGAGTCTGCTGGGCCAAGACAACATCTCTGCCTTCAGGCCCCTGTACATACACAGGGACATAGAAGAAATTCTATAGGACCATTGTTTTAATAGGACCTACAATATTTTGTTCTGTGCTGCTCCACAAGAAGCACATACTAATGAAAATCTCTGGTTGATGTTGTAGGTCTTGCTCAGGTAAAACTTACTGTTTTCTGTGGGAATTCAAACCGAGTAAGGTTTAAGGTGCCTTATTGTACTGAGAGTTAAGGACCTGACTTCAAACCAAAGGCTGCACAGCAGAGCCACAACAAGTTATATGCTCTTAGTCTATTTAAATTTTAAGCCCTCTGGGACAGGGTTGTGTCTTACTGAATGCATCTACAAACCTTAGCACAATGAGACCTTGGCCTCAGCCGAGACTTCTCTGTGTTACTCTAATATAAATGACATTAAAAACAGGAAATCTCTAGTATAGAGCCCTGACTATTCCCATTCCTTACATACAGGCAGAGTTAATCCATGGAAAAATACTTGCATAAACCCACATAAGAAGGTTACAGTTTGCTAACTTACTGTAACTTGGCATCTGGCTGAGGAAGGAACCACAGCTGCTGTTTTGTGGTTGCTAGAGGCTACCATTACTGTCTCCAGGATCCTGTTATTTGTCCTGGGTAGCAATACTGTGGCAATTTAACTCTGAAATATGCATCAACATCTTAGTTGTTTAAGGCAATTAGCATTATTATGAAGCATGAGATTTCAGTGTCTCCACATTCTGCACAGGTTTCAAAGTGAGCCATTTTAAGATTCCTCTGAATTTTGAAATATGCAACTCAACTCACAGACTATACATCAAATTCTATTCCATCTGTTAGGCACCTAAGCAGACTGTGGCACCTAAATGTGATTCTGTTCTACTCTGTTCAAGTTCGTTAAAAATCCATTAATTTATCTACTTTTACAACACATTGGGCACATCTACACATGGCTGTATGGCACCGTTGTTACTGCGCTGTGCCGGTCATGCATAGGTTTTTTTTGCCACTATGTCACTGTAGCAATGCGTTATAAGATTCTTGATTGCCAATTCTACATCGCTGTAGCGTGTTTCTGTGGTGACACAGCATCTTGTGTAGACATGCCCACTGTCACCTTAGCCTTAAAATTAAGTCACAAAAAGCAGCAAGAAGGAAAAGGACCCACCCACCTCTTGTGGGTTTCAAGGACTTGAGCAGTGTGAAGCAGCATCACAGTTAGGCACCTAATAGGTGGAGTCAAATCTGGTCCTGCTTAAATAGCATTTACATTTCCAGAAATAACATTAGATGCAAATGCTAATTATTCATTTGCTGGGTTTTTTCATCTTTGTCCATTTGCTGGGTTTCGCCATCTTTGGCTATCTAATCTTTCTCTGGATGGACTTTCTATAGGACATATCAACAGATTATTTAAGTACTTTGGCTTGAACTTCTACCGATATACTGTATTTTCACGCATATAGCCCACCCTTGGGTATAAGCCACACCCACGTATAACCCGCGGAAAATTGTATTTTTGTAAATTAGTCCATATATATGCCGCACCTGTGTATTCCCTGCAGCAGCGTATACACGGGGAGGCGGCTCAGCCCGGCCCGCCCCGGCCCCTGCGGTGGCGGCGGTGCAGCCCGGCCTGCCCAGGCCCAGCGGGAAGGCGGCGCAGCCCACCCCGGCCCCCGTAGCAGCGGCAGCACAGCCTGGCTCACCCCGGCCCTCGTGGCCATGGTGGTGCAGCCCGGCCTGCCTGGGCCCAGCAGGGAGACGGCACTGCCCAGGCCAGCCCTGACCCCCATGGCAGCAGCGGTGCAGCCTGGCCCCGGCCCCTGCGGCAGCGGCGGCGCAGCCCAGCCTGCCCGGGCCCAGCAGGGAAATGAAGTCCGTCGATAGACACGGACTTCATTTCATTTGCTGATGACACTAAGAAGTGGGGCAAGGTGGACACACTGGAAGGGAGAGAGAGGCTGCAACTAGATTTAGACAGATTACAAAAGTGGGCAGATGAGACTAGGGTGGGGGTCA